>NW_027438247.1:600000-900000 GCF_000715075.1 Nicotiana tabacum | reverse complement strand
GCTAGAATTCTGCCTGATTCCCATATTGTCGTGTGCTATAGCCCACGCCTTCCGAGTGGGCCCGATCCCCTAGAAAAGCGGATTGCCTGAAAATTTTCCGGGCCATCAATTACCACCTAAGGAACCATAGTGCCTGCCCTGTCATGACTTCTCCTCATTGTTTTGCGTTTTATGGCCAAAATACTAGAATTCTGCCCGATTCCCATATTTTTATGTGCTATAGCCCACGCCTTCCGAGTAGGTCGGGCCCCCCCAGAACCGGATCGCCTAAAATTTTTTCGGGCCATCAAGTATGACCTAAGGAACCATAGTCACCGCCCCTCCATGACCGTTCCTCATTTATTTGAGTTTTACGAATAAAAAACTAAAATTTCGCCCAATTCCCATATTTTCGTGTGCTATATCCCACGCCTTCCGAGTGGGCCCAGGCCCCCCATCATTGGATTGCCTAAAATTTTTTTGGGCCATCAAATACGACCTAAGTCACCATAGTCACCACCTTGTCATGACTGCTCCTCGCGTTTTTGCATCTTACGGCCAAAAAACTAGAATTCTGCCTGATTCCCATATTTTCGTGTGCTATAGCTCACACCTTCCGAGTGGGTCGGGCCCCTCAGAACAGGATCGCCTAAAGGTTTTCCGGGCCATCAAATACGACCTAAGTCACCATAGTCACCACCCTGTCATGACTGCTCCTCGCTTTTTTGCATCTTACGGCCAAAAAACTAGAATTCTGCCTGATTCCCATATTTTCGTGTGCTATAGCTCACACCTTCCGAGTGGGTCGGGCCCCTCAGAACAGGATCGCCTAAAGGTTTTCCGGGCCATCAAATACGACCTAAGTCACCATAGTCACCACCCTGTCATGACTGCTCCTCGCTTTTTTGCATCTTACGGCCAAAAAACTAGAATTCTGCCTGATTCCCATATTTTCGTGTGCTATAGCCCCCACCTTCCGAGTGGGTCGGGCCCCTCAGAACAGGATCGCCTAAAGGTTTTCCAGGCCATCAAATATGACCTAAGGAACCATAGTCACTACCCCTCCATGACCGTTACTCGTTTATTTGCGTTTTACGGCCAAAAAACAAGAATCCGCCTGATTCCCATATTTTCGTGTGCTATAGCCCACGCCTTCCGAGTGGGACCGGGCCCCCCAGAATCGGATAGCCTAAAAATTTTTCGGGCCATCAAATACGACCTAAGAAACCATAGTCACCGCCCCGTCATGACTACTCCATGTTTTTTGTTTGCGTTTTACGGCCAAAAAACTAGAATTCTGCCTGATTCCCATATTGTCGTGTACTATAGCCCACGCCTTTCGAGTGGGCCCGGGCCCCCTAATAATGCGAATCGCCTAAAAATTCTCCAGGACATCAAATACGACCTAAGGAACCATATTCACCGCCCCGACATGACTGCACCTCATTGTTTTGCGTTTTATGGCTAAAAAACTTGAATTCTTTCCGATTCCCATATTTTCATGTGCTATAGGCCACGCCTTCCGAGTGGGTCGGGCCCCCCAGAACCGGATCGCCTAAAATTTTTCCGGGTCATCAAATACGACCTAAGGAACCATAGTCACTGCCCCGCCATGACCGTTCCTCTGTTTGTTTTGCGTTTTAAGGCCAAAAAACTAGAATTCTGCCCGATTCCCATATTTTTGTGTGCTATATAGCCCACGCCTTCCGAGTGGGCCCGGGCCCCCCAGAATCGGATCGCCTAAACTTTTTTCGGGTCATCAAATACGACCTAAGGAACCATAGTCACAGCCCCGTCATGACTACTCCATGTTTGTTTTGCGTTTTACGGCCATAAAGCTAGAATTCTACCTGATTCCCATATTGTCGTGTGATATAGCCCACGCCTTCCGAGTGGGCCCGGTCCCCTAGAAAAGCGGATCACCTAAAAATTTTATGGGGCCATGAAATACCACCTAAGGAACCATTGTCACCGCCCCATCATGATTTCTCCTCATTTTTTTGCGTTTTATGGCTAAAAAACTAGAATTCTAACCGATTCCCATATTTTTGTGTGCTATAGCCCACGCCTTCCGAGAAGGTCGGGCCCCCCAGAACCGGATCGCCTAAAAGTTTTTCGGGCCATCAAATACGACCTAAGGAACCATAGTCAACGCCCTGCCATGCATGCCCTTCGTTGTTTTGTATTTTACGGCCAAAAAACTAGAATTGTGCCCGATTCCCGAATGTTCGTGTGCTATAGCCCATGCCTTCCGAGTGGGTCAGGCCCCCCAGAACCGGATCGCCTAAAATTTTTCCAGGGCATCAAATACAACCTAAGGAACCATAGTCACTGCCCTTCCATGACCGTTCCTCGTTTATTTGCATTTTACGGCCAAAAAACTAGAATTCCTCCCGATTCCCATATTTTTGTGTACAATATCCCAAGCATTCCGAGTGGGCTCGGGCCGCCCGGATCCGAATCGCTTAAAATTTTTCAAAGCCATCAAATACGACCTAAGGAATCATAGTCACTGCCCCGACATGACCGTTCCTCATTTTTTTGCATTTTAAGGAAAAAAAACTAGAATTCCCCCCGGTTCCCACATTTTCGTGTGCTATATAGCCAACGCCTTGCGAGTGGGCCCGGGCCCCCCAGAATCAGTTCGCCTAAAAATTTTTCGAGCCATCAAATACGACCTAAGGAATCATAGTCACTGCCCCGACATGACCGTTCCTCATTTTTTTGCATTTTAAGGCAAAAAAACTAGAATTCCCCCCGGTTCTCATATTTTCGTGTGCTGTATACCTAACGCCTTGCGAGTGTGCCCGAGCCCCCCAGAATCTGTTCGCCTAAAAAATTTTCGGGCCATCAAATACGACCTAAGGAACCATAGTCACTGCCCCGTCATGACTACTCCATGTTTCTTTTGCGTTTTACGGTCAAAAAACTAGTATTCTACCTGATTCCCATATTGTCGTGTGCTATAGCCCACGCCTTCCGAGTGGGCCCGGGCTCCCTAGAAAATCGGATCGCCTAAAAAAATTTTGGACCATCAAATACGACCTAAGGAACCATAGTCACCGCCCCGTCATGACTGCTCCTCATTGTTTTGTATTTTATGGCCAAAAAAACTAGAATTCTGCCCGATTCCCATATTTTCGTGTGCAATAGGCCACGCCTTTTGAGTGGGTCGAGCCCCCCAGAACCGGATCGCCTAAAAATTTTTTTTGGGCCATCAAATACGACCTAAGGAACCATAGTCACTGCCCCTCCATGACCGTTCCTCGTTTATTTGCGTTTTACGGCCAAAGAACTAGAATTCCGCCTGATTCCCATATTTTCGTGTGCTATAGCCCACGCCTTCCGAGTGGGCCCGGGCCCCCCATCATCGGATAGCCTAAAAATTTTTCGGGCCATCAAATACGACCTAAGAAACCATAGTCACCGCCCCATCATGACTACTCCATGTTTTTTGTTTGCGTTTTACGGCCAAAAAAACTAGAATTCTGCCTGATTCCCATATTGTCGTGTACTATAGCCCACGCCTTTCGAGTGGGCCCGGGCCCCCTAATAATGCGAATCGCCTAAAAATTCTCCAGGACATCAAATACGACCTAAGGAACCATATTCACCGCCCCGACATGACTGCTCCTCATTGTTTTGCGTTTTATGGCTAAAAAACGTGAATTCTTTCCGATTCCCATATTTTCATGTGCTATAGGCCACGCCTTCCGAGTGGGTCGGGCCCCCCAGAACCAGATCGCCTAAAATTTTTCCGGGTCATCAAATACGACCTAAGGAACCATAGTCACTGCCCCGCCATGACCGTTCCTCTGTTTGTTTTGTGTTTTAAGGCCAAAAAACTAGAATTCCGCCCGATTCCCATATTTTTGTGTGCTATATAGCCCACGCCTTCCGAGTGGGCCCGGGCCCCCAGAATCGGATCGCCTAAACTTTTTTCGGGTCATCAAATACGACCTAAGGAACCATAGTCACAGCCCTGTCATGACTACTCCATGTTTGTTTTGCGTTTTACGGCCATAAAGCTAGAATTCTACCTGATTCCCATATTGTCGTGTGATATAGCCCACGCCTTCCGAGTGGGCCCGGTCCCCTAGAAAAGCGGATCACCTAAAAATTTTATGGGGCCATGAAATACCACCTAAGGAACCATTGTCACCGCCCCATCATGATTTCTCCTCATTTTTTTGCGTTTTATGGCTAAAAAACTAGAATTCTAACCGATTCCCATATTTTTGCGTGCTATAGCCCACGCCTTCCGAGAAGGTCGGGCCCCCCAGAACCGGATCGCCTAAAAGTTTTTCGGGCCATCAAATACGACCTAAGGAACCATAGTCAACGCCCCGCCATGCATGCCCTTCGTTGTTTTGTATTTTACGGCCAAAAAACTAGAATTGTGCCCGATTCCCGAATGTTCGTGTGCTATAGCCCATGCCTTCCGAGTGGGTCAGGCCCCCCAGAACCAGATCGCCTAAAATTTTTCCAGGGCATCAAATACAACCTAAGGAACCATAGTCACTGCCCTTCCATGACCGTTCCTCGTTTATTTGCATTTTACGGCCAAAAAACTAGAATTCCTCCCGATTCCCATATTTTTGTGTACAATATCCCAAGCATTCCGAGTGGGCTCGGGCCGCCCGGATCCGAATCGCTTAAAATTTTTCAAAGCCATCAAATACGACCTAAGGAATCATAGTCACTGCCCCGACATGACCGTTCCTCATTTTTTTGCATTTTAAGGAAAAAAAACTAGAATTCCCCCCGGTTCCCACATTTTCGTGTGCTATATAGCCAACGCCTTGCGAGTGGGCCCGGGCCCCCCAGAATCAGTTCGCCTAAAATTTTTTCGAGCCATCAAATACGACCTAAGGAATCATAGTCACTGCCCCGACATGACCGTTCCTCATTTTTTTGCATTTTAAGGCAAAAAAACTAGAATTCCCCCCGGTTCTCATATTTTCGTGTGCTGTATACCTAACGCCTTGCGAGTGTGCCCGAGCCCCCCAGAATCTGTTCGCCTAAAAAATTTTCGGGCCATCAAATACGACCTAAGGAACCATAGTCACTGCCCCGTCATGACTATTCCATGTTTCTTTTGCGTTTTACGGTCAAAAAACTAGTATTCTACCTGATTCCCATATTGTCGTGTGCTATAGCCCACGCATTCCGAGTGGGCCCGGGCTCTCTAGAAAATCGGATCGCCTAAAAAAATTTTGGACCATCAAATACGACCTAAGGAACCATAGTCACTGCCCCGTCATGACTGCTCCTCATTGTTTTGTATTTTATGGCCAAAAAAACTAGAATTCTGCCCGATTCCCATATTTTCGTGTGCAATAGGCCACGCCTTTTGAGTGGGTCGAGCCTCCCAGAACCGGATCGCCTAAAATTTTTTTTTGGGCCATCAAATACGACCTGAGGAACCATAGTCACTGCCCCTCCATGACCGTTCCTCGTTTATTTGCGTTTTACGGCCAAAGAACTAGAATTCCGCCTGATTCCCATATTTTCGTGTGCTATAGCCCACGCCTTCCGAGTGGGCCCGGGCCCCCCATCATCGGATAGCCTAAAAATTTTTCGGGCCATCAAATACGACCTAAGAAACCATAGTCACCGCCCCATCATGACTGCTCCATGTTTTTTGTTTGCGTTTTACGGCCAAAAAACTAGAATTCTGCCTGATTCCCATATTGTCGTGTACTATAGCCCACGCCTTTCGAGTGGGCCCGGGCCCCCTAATAATGCGTATCGCCTAAAAATTCTCCAGGACATCAAATACGACCTAAGGAACCATATTCACCGCCCCGACATGACTGCTCCTCATTGTTTTGCGTTTTATGGCTAAAAAACGTGAATTCTTTCCGATTCCCATATTTTCATGTGCTATAGGCCACGCCTTCCGAGTGGGTCGGGCCCCCCAGAACCGGATCGCCTAAAATTTTTCCGGGTCATCAAATACGACCTAAGGAACCATAGTCACTGCCCCGCCATGACCGTTCCTCTGTTTGTTTTGCGTTTTAAGGCCAAAAAACTAGAATTCCGCCCGATTCCCATATTTTTGTGTGCTATATAGCCCACGCCTTCCGAGTGGGCCCGGGCCCCCCAGAATCGGATCGCCTAAACTTTTTTCGGGTCATCAAATACGACCTAAGGAACCATAGTCACAGCCCCGTCATGACTACTCCATGTTTGTTTTGCGTTTTACGGCCATAAAGCTAGAATTCTACCTGATTCCCATATTGTCGTGTGATATAGCCCACGCCTTCCGAGTGGGCCCGGTCCCCTAGAAAAGCGGATCACCTAAAAATTTTATGGGGCCATGAAATACCACCTAAGGAACCATTGTCACCGCCCCATCATGATTTCTCCTCATTTTTTTGCGTTTTATGGCTAAAAAACTAGAATTCTAACCGATTCCCATATTTTTGTGTGCTATAGCCCACGCCTTCCGAGAAGGTCGGGCCCCCCAGAACCGGATCGCCTAAAAGTTTTTCGGGCCATCAAATACGACCTAAGGAACCATAGTCAACGCCCCACCATGCATGCCCTTCGTTGTTTTGTATTTTACGGCCAAAAAACTAGAATTGTGCCCGATTCCCGAATGTTCGTATGCTATAGCCCATGCCTTCCGAGTGGGTCAGGCCCCCCAGAACCGGATCGCCTAAAATTTTTCCAGGGCATCAAATACAACCTAAGGAACCATAGTCACTGCCCTTCCATGACCGTTCCTCGTTTATTTGCATTTTACGGCCAAAAAACTAGAATTCCTCCCGATTCCCATATTTTTGTGTACTATATCCCAAGCATTCCGAGTGGGCTCGGGCCGCCCGGATTCGAATCGCTTAAAATTTTTCAAAGCCATCAAATACGACCTAAGGAATCATAGTCACTGCCCCGACATGACCGTTCCTCATTTTTTTGCATTTTAAGGAAAAAAAACTAGAATTCCCCCCGGTTCCCACATTTTCGTGTGCTATATAGCCAACGCCTTGCGAGTGGGCCCGGGCCCCCCAGAATCGGTTCGCCTAAAAATTTTTTTCGAGCCATCAAATACGACCTAAGGAATCATAGTCACTGCCCCGACATGACCGTTCCTCATTTTTTTGCATTTTAAGGCAAAAAAACTAGAATTCCCCCCGGTTCCCATATTTTCGTGTGCTGTATACCTAACGCCTTGCGAGTGTACCCGGGCCCCCGAGAATCGGTTCGCCTAAAAAATTTTCGGGCCATCAAATACGACCTAAGGAACCATAGTCACTGCCCCGTCATGATTACTCCATGTTTCTTTTGCGTTTTACGGTCAAAAAACTAGTATTCTACCTAATTCCCTTATTGTCGTGTGCTATAGCCCACGCATTCCGAGTGGGCCCGGGCTCCCTAGAAAATCGGATCGCCTAAAAAACTTTTGGACCATCAAATACGACCTAAGGAACCATAGTCACCGCCCCGTCATGACTGCTCCTCATTGTTTTTTATTTTATGGCCAAAAAACTAGAATTCTGCCCGATTCCCATATTTTCGTGTGCAATAGGCCACGCCTTTTGAGTGGGTCGAGCCCCCCAGAACCGGATCGCCTAAAATTTTTTTTTGGGCCATCAAATACGACCTAAGGAACAATAGTCACTACCCCTCCATGACCGTTCCTCGTTTATTTGCGTTTTACGGCCAAAGAACTAGAATTCCGCCTGATTCCCATATTTTCGTGTGCTATAGCCCACGCCTTCCGAGTGGGCCCGGGCCCCCCATCATCGGATCGCCGAAAATTTTTTTGGGCCATCAAATACAACCTAAGAAACCATAGTAATCACCCCGCTAAAACTGCACCTCATGTATTTTTTTTTACGGCCAAAAAACTAGAATTCCGCCTGCTTCCCATATTTTCGTTTGCTATAGCCCACACCTTCCGTGTGAGCTTGGCCCCCCTAGAAAAATGGATCGCTAAAAAATTTTCCAGGCCATTAAATACGACCTAAGGAACTATACTCACTGCCCCGTCATGACTGCTCCTCATTATTTTGCGTTTTATTGCCAAAAATAAGAATTCCACCCGATTCCCATATTTTCTTGTGCTATAGCCCACGCCTTTCGAGTGGACCCGTGCCCCCCAGAACCGGATCACCTAAAAATATTTTGGGCAGTTTAATACGACATAAGGAACCATAGTCATCGCCCCATCATGACTGCTCCTCATTTCTTTGCGTTTTACGGCCAAAAAACTAGAATTCCGCCCGATTCCCATATTTTCGTGTTCTATAGCCCACGCCTTCTGAGTGGGTCAGGCCCTCCAGAACCGGATCGCCTAAAACTTTTCCGGGCCATCAAATATGACCTAAGGAACCATAGTCACCACCCCTCCATGACCGTTCCTCGTTTATTTGAGTTTTACCCTGCAAAAAACTAGAATTCCGCCCGATTCCCATATTTTCGTGTGCTATAGCCCACGCATACCGAGTGGGCCCGGGTCCCTAGACCCGGATCATCTAAAAATTTTCCGGGCTATTCAATACGACCTAAGGAACAATAGTCACCGCCCTATCATGACTGCTCCTTGTTGTTTTGCATTTTACGTCCAAAAAACTAGTATTCCGCCTGATTCCCATATTTTCATGTGCTATATAGCCCACGCCTCCCGAGTGGACCCGGTCCCCCCAGAACCAGGTCACCTAAAGTTTTTCTGGGCCATCAAATACGACCTAAGGAACCATAGTCACCGCCCCGTCATTATTACTTCTCATTTCTTTGCGTTTTACGGCCAAAAAACTAGAATTCCGCCTAATTCTCATATTTTCGTGTGCTATAGCCCATGCCTTCCGAGTGGGTCGGGCCCCCCAGAACCGGATCACCTAAAAATTTTCTGGGCCATCAAATACAACCTAAGGAACCATAGTCACCGCCCTGCCATGACCGTTCTTCGTTTATTTGCGATTTACGGCCAAAAAACTAGAATTCTGCCCGATTCCCAAATTTTCGTATGCTATAGCCCGCGCCTTCCTAGTGAGCAGAGCCCCCGGACATGGATCGCCTAAAATCTTTTCGGGCCAAAAAAATGACCTAAGGAAAAATAGTCACCGCCCTACCATGACCGTTCCTCGTTTATTTGCATTTTACGGCCAAAAAACTAGAATTCCGCCCGATTCCCATATTTTTGTGTACTATATCCCAAGCATTCCGAGTGGGCTCGGGCTGCCCGGAACCGAATCGCTTAAAATTTTTAAAAGCTATCAAATACGACCTAAGGAATCATAGTCACTGCCCCGACATGACCGTTCCTCATTTTTTTGCATTTTAAGGAAAAAAACTAGAATTCCCCCCGGTTCCCACATTTTCGTGTGCTACATAGCCAACGCCTTGCGAGTGGGCCCGGGCACCCCAGAATCGGTTCACCTAAAAAATTTTCGAGCCATCAAATACGACCTAAGGAATCATAGTCACTGCCCCGACATGACCGTTCCTCATTTTTTTGCATTTTAAGGCAAAAAAACTAGAATTCCCCCCGGTTCCCATATTTTCGTGTGCTGTATACCTAACGCCTTGCGAGTGTGCCCGGGCCCGCCAGAATCGGTTCGCCTAAAAAAATTTTGGGCCATCAAATACGACCTAAGGAACCATAGTCACTGCTCCATCATGAATACTGCATGTTTCTTTTGCGTTTTACGGTCAAAAAACTAGTATTCTACCTGATTCCCATATTGACGTGTGCTATAGCCCACGCCTTCCGAGTGGGCCCGGGCTCCCTAGAAAATCGAATCGCCTAAAAAATTTTTGGACCATAAAATACGACCTAAGGAACCATAGTCACCGCCCCGTCATGACTGCTCCTCATTGTTTTGTATTTTATGGCCAAAAAACTAGAATTCTGCCCGATTCCCATATTTTCGTGTGCTATAGCCCACGCCTTTTGAGTGGGTCGAGCCCCCAGAACCGGATCGCCTAAAAAATTTTTCCGGGCCATCAAATACGACCTAAGGAACCATAGTCACTGCCCCTCCATGACCGTTCCTCGTTTATTTGCGTTTTACGGCCAAAGAACTAGAATTCCGCCTGATTCCCATATTTTCGTGTGCTATAGCCCACGCCTTCCGAGTGGGCCCGGGCCCCCATCATCGGATCGCCGAAAATTTTTTTGGGCCATCAAATACAACCTAAGAAACCATAGTAATCACCCCGCTAAAATTGCACCTCATGTAATATTTTTTACGGCCAAAAAACTAGAATTCCGCCTGCTTCCCATATTTTCGTTTGCTATAGCCCACGCCTTCCGTGTGAGCTCGGCCCCCCTAGAAAAATGGATCGCTAAAAAATTTTCCAGGCCATCAAATACGACCTAAGGAACCATACTCACTGCCCCGTCATGACTGCTCCTCATTATTTTGCGTTTTATTGCCAAAAAATTAGAATTCCACCGATTCCCATATTTTCTTGTGCTATAGCCCACGCCTTTCGAGTGGACCCGTGCCCCCCAGAACCGGATCACCTAAAAAAAATTTGGGCAGTTAAATATGACCTAAGGAACCATAGTCATCGCCCCGTCATGACTGCTCCTCATTTCTTTGCGTTTTACGGCCAAAAAACTAGAATTCCGCCCGATTCCCATATTTTCGTGTTCTATAGCCCACGCCTTCTGAGTGGGTCAGGCCCTCCAGAACCGGATCGCCTAAAACTTTTCCGGGCCATCAAATATGACCTAAGGAACCATAGTCACCACCCCTCCATGACCGTTCCTCGTTTATTTGAGTTTTACCCTGCAAAAAACTAGAATTCCGCCCGATTCCCATATTTTCGTGTGCTATAGCCCACGCATACCGAGTGGGCCCCGGGTCCCTAGACCTGGATCATCTAAAAATTTTCCGGGCTATCAAATACGACCTAAGGAACAATAGTCACCGCCCTATCATGACTGCTCCTTGTTGTTTTGCATTTTACGTCCAAAAAACTAGTATTCCGCCTGATTCCCATATTTTCATGTGCTATATAGCCCACGCCTCCCGAGTGGACCCGGTCCCCCCAGAACCAGGTCGCCTAAAATTTTTCTGGGCCATCAAATACGACCTAAGGAACCATAGTCACCGCCCTGTCATTATTACTTCTCATTTCTTTGCATTTTACGGCCAAAAACTAGAATTCTGCCTAATTCTCATATTTTCGTGTGCTATAGCCCACGCCTTCCGAGTGGGTCGGGCCCCCCAGAACCGGATCACCTAAAAATTTTTTGGGCCATCAAATACAACCTAAGGAACCATAGTCACCGCCCTGCCATGACCGTTCCTCGTTTATTTGCGATTTACGGCCCAAAAACTAGAATTCTGCCCGATTCCCATATTTTCGAATGCTATAGCCCACGCCTTCCTAGTGAGCAGAGCCCCCCCGGACATGGATCGCCTAAAATCTTTTCGGGCAAAAAAAATGACCTAAGGAAAAATAGTCACCGCCCTACCATGACCGTTCCTTGTTTATTTGCATTTTACGGCCAAAAAACTAGAATTCCGCCCGATTCCCATATTTTTGTGTACTATATCCCAAGCATTCCGAGTGGGCTCGGGCCGCCCGGAACCGAATCGCTTAAAATTTTTAAAAGCCATCAAATACGACCTAAGGAATCATAGTCACTGCCCCGACATGACCGTTCCTCATTTTTTTGCATTTTAAGGAAAAAAACTAGAATTCCCCCCGGTTCCCACATTTTCGTGTGCTATATAGCCAACGCCTTGCGAGTGGGCCCGGGCCCCCCAGAATCGGTTCGCCTAAAAAATTTTCGAGCCATCAAATACGACCTAAGGAATCATAGTCACTGCCCCGACATGACCGTTCCTCATTTTTTTGCATTTTAAGGCAAAAAAACTAGAATTCCCCCCGGTTCCCATATTTTCGTGTGCTGTATACCTAACGCCTTGCGAGTGTGCCCGGGCCCCCCAGAATCGGTTGGCCTAAAAAAATTTCGGGCCATCAAATACGACCTAAGGAACCATAGTCACTGCCCCGTCATGACTACTCCATGTTTCTTTTGCGTTTTACGGTCAAAAAACTAGTATTCTACCTGATTCCCATATTGTCGTGTGCTATAGCCCACGCCTTCCGAGTGGGCCCGGGCTCCCTAGAAAATCGGATCGCCTAAAAAAATTTTGGACCATCAAATACGACCTAAGGAACCATAGTCACCGCCTCGTCATGACTGCTTCTCATTGTTTTGTATTTTATGGCCAAAAAACTAGAATTCTGCCCGATTCCCATATTTTCATGTGCTATAGACCACTCCTTTTGAGTGGGTCGAGCCCCCCAGAACCGGATCGCCTAAAAAATTTTTCTGGGCCATCATTACGACCTAAGGAACCATTGTCACTGCCCCTCCATGACCGTACCTCGTTTATTTGCATTTTACGGCCAAAGAACTAGAATTCCGCCTGATTCCCATATTTTCGTGTGCTATAGCCCACGCCTTCCGAGTGGGCCCGGGCCCCCCATCATCGGATCACCGAAAATTTTTTTGGGCCATCAAATACAACCTAAGAAACCATAGTAATCACCCCGCTAAAACTGCACCTCATGTATTTTTTTTTACGGCCAAAAAACTAGAATTCCGCCTGCTTCCATATTTTCGTTTGCTATAGCCCACGCCTTCAGTGTGGGCTCGGCCCCCCAAGAAAAATGGATCGCTAAAAAATTTTCCAGGCCATCAAATACGACATAAGGAACCATACTCACCGCCCCGTCATGACTGCTCCTCATTGTTTTGCGTTTTATTGCCAAAAAATAAGAATTCCACCCGATTCCCATATTTTCTTGTGCTATAGCCCACGCCTTTCGAGTGGACCGGTGCCCCCCAGAACCAGATCACCTAAAAATATTTTGGGCAGTTTAATACGACATAAGGAACCATAGTCATCGCCCCATCATGACTGCTCCTCATTTCTTTGCGTTTTACGGCCAAAAAACTAGAATTCCGCCCGATTCCCATATTTTCGTGTTCTATAGCCCACGCCTTCTGAGTGGGTCAGGCCCTCCAGAACCGGATTGCCTAAAAAATTTTCGGGCCGTCAAATATGACCTAAGGAACCATAGTCACCACCCCTCCATGACCGTTCCTCGTTTATTTGAGTTTTACCCTGCAAAAAACTAGAATTCCGCCCGATTCCCATATTTTCGTGTGCTATAGCCCACGCATACCGAGTGGGCCCGGGTCCCTAGACCCGGATCATCTAAAATTTTTCCGAGCTATCAAATACGACCTAAGGAACAATAGTCACCGCCCTATCATGACTGATCCTTGTTGTTTTGCATTTTACGTCCAAAAAACTAGTATTCCACCTGATTCCCATATTTTCGTGTGCTATATAGCCCACGCCTCCCGAGTGGACCCGGTCCCCCCAGAACCAGATCGCCTAAAATTTTTCCGGGCCATCAAATATGACCTAAGGAACCATAGTCACCGCCCCGTCATTATTACTTCTCATTTCTTTGCATTTTACGGCCAAAAAACTAGAATTCCGCCTAATTCTCATATTTTCGTGTGCTATAGCCCACGCCTTCCGAGTGGGTCGGGCCCCCAGAACCGGATCACCTAAAAATTTTCTGGGCCATCAAATACAACCTAAGGAACCATAGTCACTGCCCTGCCATGACCGTTCCTCGTTTATTTGCGATTTACGGCCAAAAAACTAGAATTCTGCCCGATTCCCATATTTTCGTATGCTATAGCCCACGCCTTCCTAGTGAGCAGAGCCCCCCGGACATGGATCGCCTAAAATCTTTTCGGGCCAAAAAACTGACCTAAGGAAAAATAGTAACCGCCCTACCATAACCGTTCCTCGTTTATTTGCATTTTACGGCCAAAAATCTAGAATTCTGCCCGATTCCCATATTTTTGTGTACTATATCCCAAGCATTCCGAGTGGGCTCGGGCCGCCCGGAACCGAATCGCTTAAAATTTTTCAAAGCCATCAAATACGACCTAAGGAATCATAGTCACTGCCCCGACATGACCGTTCCTCATTTTTTTGCATTTTAAGGAAAAAAACTAGAATTCCCCCCGGTTCCCACATTTTCGTGTGCTATATAGCCAACGCCTTGCGAGTGGGCCCGGGCCCCCCAGAATCGGTTCGCCTAAAAATTTTTCGAGCCATCAAATACGACCTAAGGAATCATAGTCACTGCCCCGACATGACCGTTCCTCATTTTTTTGCATTTTAAGGCAAAAAACTAGAATTCCCCTCGGTTCCCACATTTTCGTGTGCTGTATACCTAACGCCTTGCGACTGTGCCCGGGCCCCACAGAATCGGCTCGCCTAAAAAATTTTCGGGCCATCAAATACGACCTAAGGAACCATAGTCACTGCCCCGTCATGACTACTCCATGTTTCTTTTGCGTTTTACGGTCAAAAAACTAGTATTCTACCTGATTCCCATATTGTCGTGTGCTATAGCCCACGCCTTCCGAGTGGGCCCGGGCTCCCTAGAAAATCGGATCGCCTAAAAAAATTTTGGACCATCAAATACGACCTAAGGAACCATAGTCACCGCCTCGTCATGACTGCTTCTCATTGTTTTGTATTTTATGGCCAAAAAACTAGAATTCTGTCCGATTCCCATATTTTTGTGTGCTATAGCCCACGCCCTTTGAGTGGGTCGAGCCCCCCCGAACCGGATCGCCTAAAAATTTTTCCGGGCCATCAAATACAACCTAAGGAACCATAGTCACTGCCCCTCCATGACCATTCCTCGTTTATTTGCGTTTTACGGCCAAAGAACTAGAATTCCGCCTGATTCCCATATTTTCGTGTGCTATAGCCCACGCCTTCCGAGTGGGCCCGGGCCCCCCATCATCGGATCGCCGAAAATTTTTTTGGGCCATCAAATACAACCTAAGAAACCATAGTAATCACCCCGCTATAACTGCACCTCATGTATTTTTGTTTTACGGCCAAAAAACTAGAATTCCGCCTGCTTCCCATATTTTCGTTTGCTATAGCCCACGCCTTCCGTGTGGGCTCGGCCCCCCTAGAAAAATGGATCGCTAAAAAATTTTCCAGGCCATCAAATACGACCTAAGGAACCATACTCACCGCCCCGTCATGACTGCTCCTCATTGTTTTGCGTTTTATTGCCAAAAAATAAGAATTCCACCCGATTCCCATATTTTCTTGTGCTATAGCCCACGCCTTTCGAGTGGACCCGTGCCCCCCAGAACCGGATCACCTAAAAAAATGTTGGGCCATTAAATACGACATAAGGAACCATATTCATCGCCCCGTCATGACTGCTTCTCATTTCTTTGCGTTTTACGGCCAAAAAACTAGAATTCCGTCCGATTCCAATATTTTCATGTGCTATAGCCCACGCCTTCTGAGTGGGTCAGGCTCTCCAGAACCGGATCGCCTAAAACTTTTTCGGGCCATCAAATATGACCTAAGGAACCATAGTCACCACCCCTCCATGACTGTTCCTCGTTTATTTGAGTTTTACCCTGCAAAAAACTAGAATTCCGCCCGATTCCCATATTTTCGTGTGCTATAGCCCACGCATACCGAGTGGGCCTGGGTCCCTAGACCCGGATCATCTAAAATTTTTCCGGGCTATCAAATACGACCTAAGGAACAATAGTCACCGCCCTATCATGACTGCTCCTTGTTGTTTTGCATTTTACGTCCAAAAAACTAGTATTCCGCGTGATTCCCATATTTTCGTGTGCTATATAGCCCACGCCTCCCGAGTGGACCCGGTCCCCCCAGAACCAGATCGCCTAAAATTTTTCCGGGCCATCAAATACGACCTAAGGAACCATAGTCACCGCCCCGTCATTATTACTTCTCATTTCATTGCGTTTTACGGCCAAAAAACTAGAATTCCGCCTAATTCTCATATTTTCGTGTGCTATAGCCCACGCCTTCCGAGTGTGTCGGGCCCCCCAGAACTGGATCACCTAAAAATTTTCTGGACCATCAAATACAACCTAAGGAACCATAGTCACCGCCCTGCCATGACCGTTCCTCGTTTATTTGTGATTTATGGCCAAAACACTAGAATTCTGCCCGATTCCCATATTTTCGTATGCTATAGCCCACGCCTTCCTAGTGAGCAGAGCCCCCCGGACATGGATCGCCTAAAATCTTTTCGGGCCAAAGAAATGAGCTAAGGAAAAATAGTCACCGCCCTACCATGACCGTTCCTCGTTTATTTTCATTTTACGGCCAAAAAACTAGAATTCTGCCCGATTCCCATATTTTTGTGTACTATATCCCAAGCATTCCGAGTGGGCTCGGGCCGCCCGGAACCGAATCGCTTAAAATTTTTCAAAGCCATCAAATATACGACCTAAGGAATCATAGTCACTGCCCCGACATGACCGTTCCTCATTTTTTTGCATTTTAAGGAAAAAAACTAGAATTCCCCCCGGTTCCCACATTTTCGTGTGCTATATAGCCAACGCCTTGCGAGTGGGCCCGGGCCCCCCAGAATCGGTTCGCCTAAAAATTTTTCGAGCCATCAAATACGACCTAAGGAATCATAGTCACTGCCCCGACATGACCGTTCCTCATTTTTTTGCATTTTAAGGCAAAAAAACTAGAATTCCCCTCGGTTCCCACATTTTCGTGTGCTGTATACCTAACGCCTTGCGACTGTGCCCGGGCCCCACAGAATCGGCTCGCCTAAAAAATTTTCGGGCCATCAAATACGACCTAAGGAACCATAGTCACTGCCCCGTCATGACTACTCCATGTTTCTTTTGCGTTTTACGGTCAAAAAACTAGTATTCTACCTGATTCCCATATTGTCGTGTGCTATAGCCCACGCCTTCCGAGTGGGCCCGGGCTCCCTAGAAAATCGGATCGCCTAAAAAACTTTTGGACCATCAAATACGACCTAAGGAACCATAGTCACTGCCCCGTCATGACTGCTCCTCATTGTTTTGTATTTTATGGCCAAAAAACTAGAATTCTGCCCGATTCCCATATTTTCGTGTGTTATAGACCACGCCCTTTGAGTGGGTCGAGCCCCCCAGAACCGGATCGTCTAAAAATTTTTCCGGGCCATCAAATACAACCTAAGGAACCATAGTCACTGCCCTTCCATGACCGTTCCTCGTTTATTTGCGTTTTACGGCCAAAGAACTAGAATTCCGCCTGATTCCCATATTTTCGTGTGCTATAGCCCACGCCTTCCGAGTGGGCCCGGGCCCCCCATCATCGGATCACCGAAAATTTTTTTGGGCCATCAAATACAACCTAAGAAACCATAGTAATCACCCCGCTATAACTGCACCTCTTGTATTTTTGTTTTACGGCCAAAAAACTAGAATTCCGCCTGCTTCCCATATTTTCGTTTGCTATAGCCCACGCCTTCCGTGTGGGCTCGGCCCCCCTAGAAAAATGGATCGCTAAAAAAATTTTCCGGCCATCAAATACGACCTAAGGAACCATAGTCACCGCCCCATCATGACTGCTCCTCATTGTTTTGCATTTTATTGCCAAAAAATAAGAATTCCACCTGATTCCCATATTTTCTTGTGCTATAGCCCACGCCTTTCGAGTGGACCCGTGCCCCCCAGAACCGGATCACCTAAAAAAATTTGGGCCATTAAATATGACATAAGGAACCATATTCATCGCCCCGTCATGACTGCTCCTCATTTCTTTGCGTTTTACGGCCAAAAACTAGAATTCCGCTCGATTCCCATATTTTCGTGTGCTATAGCCCACGCCTTCTGAGTGGGTCAGGCCCTCCAGAACCGGATCGCCTAAAACTTTTCCGGGCCATCAAATATGACCTAAGGAACCATAGTCACCACCCCTCCATGACCGTTCCTCGTTTATTTGAGTTTTACCCTGCAAAAAACTAGAATTCCGCCCGATTCCCATATTTTCGTGTGCTATAGCCCACGCATACCGAGTGGGCCCGGGTCCCTAGACCCGGATCATCTAAAATTTTTTCGGGCTATCAAATACGACCTAAGGAACAATAGTCACCGCCCTATCATGACTGCTCCTTGTTGTTTTGCATTTTACGTCCAAAAAACTAGTATTCCGCCTGATTCCCATATTTTCGTGTGCTATATAGCCCACGCCTCCCGAGTGGACCCGGTCCCCCCAGAACCAGATCGCCTAAAATTTTTCCGGGCCATCAAATACGACCTAAGGAACCATAGTAACCATCCCGTCATTATTTCTTCTCATTTCTTTGCGTTTTATGGCCAAAAAACTAGAATTCCGCCTAATTCTCATATTTTCGTGTGCTATAGCCCACGCCTTCCGAGTGTGTCGGGCCCCCCAGAACTGGATCACCTAAAAATTTTCTGGACCATCAAATACAACCTAAGGAACCATAGTCACCGCCCTGCCATGACCGTTCCTCGTTTATTTGTGATTTATGGCCAAAACACTAGAATTCTGCCCGATTCCCATATTTTCGTATGCTATAGCCCACGCCTTCCTAGTGAGCAGAGCCCCCCGGACATGGATCGCCTAAAATCTTTTCGGGCCAAAAAAATGACCTAAGGAAAAATATTCACCGCCCTGCAATGACCTTTCCTCGTTTATTTGCGTTTTACAGCCAAAAAACTAGAATTCCGCCCGATTCCATAATTTCGTGTGCTATAGCCCACACATTTCTCCTGGATTGCCTAACATTTTTCTGGGCCTCAAAAACAACCTAAGGAAAAATAGTCAACGCCTCGTCATGATTGCTCCTCATTTATTTGCGTTTTACGGCCAAAAAACTAGAATTCTACCCGATTCCCATATTTTTGTGTGCTATAGCCCACGCCTTCCGAGTGGGCCCGGGCCCCCAGATCCGGATCGCCTAAAAAAATTTTGCGCCATCAAATACGACCTAAGAAACAATAGTCACCGCCCCGTCATGATTGCTCCTTGTTTTTTTGCGTTTTACGGCCAAAAAACAAGAATTCTGCCTCATTCAAATATTTTCGTGTGCTATCACCCACACCTTCCGAGTGGCCCTAGGCCCCCAGAACTGGATCGTCTAAAAATTTTTCGGGCCATCAGATACGACCTAAGGAACCATAGTCGTCGCCTCGCCATGACAACTCCATATTTCTTTGTGTTTTAGGACAAAAAAATTAGAACTCCACCCAATTCCCATATTATCGTGTGATATAGCCTACGCCTTCCGAGTAGCCCCGGTCCCCCCAGAATCGGATCGCCTAAAATTTTTTTGGGCCATCAAAATACGACCTAAGGAACCATAGTCACCGCCCCATCATGACTGCTCCTCGTGTTTTGGCATTTTACAGCCAATTCTCATATTTTCGTGTGATTTAGTCCACGCCTTCGGTGTGGGCTCGGGCCCCCAGAACCGAATCGCTTAAATTTTTTCCGGGCCATCAAATACGACCTAAGGAACCATAGTCACTGCCTCGTCATGACTGCTCCTCATTTATTTGCGTTTTATGGCCAAAAAACTAGAATTTCGCCCGATTCCTATATTTTCATGTGCTATAGCCCACGCCTTCCGAGTGGGCCTAGGCCCCCGGAACCAGATCTCCTAAAAAACTTTCGGGCTATCCAATACGACCTAAGGAACCATAGTCACCTCCCCGTCATGACTGCTCCTCGTGTTTTTGCATTTTATGGCCAAATAACTAGAATTCCGCCCGATTCCCATATTTTCATGTGCTATAGTCCACGCCTTCTGAGTGGGCCATAGAATACGATCTAAGGAACCATAATCACCGCTCTGCCATAATCGTTCCTCGTTTTATGCGTTTTACGGCTAAAAACTAGAATTCTGCCCGATTCCCATATTTTCGTGTGCTTTAGCCGACGCCTTCCGAGTGTACCCGGGCTCCCCAGACCCGGATTGCCTAAAACTTTTCTGGGCCATAAAATATGACCTAAGGAACCATAGTCACCGCTCTGCCATGATCGTTCCTTATTTTTTGCATTTTATGGCCATAGAACTACAATTCCGCCCGATTCCCATATTTTCGTATGCTATAGCCCATGCCTTCCGAGTGGGCCGACCCCCGGACTCGGATAGACTAAAATTTTTTTGGGCCATCAAATACGACCTAAGGAACCATAGTCACCACCTCGCCATGACCATTCCTCGTTTTTTTGCGTTTTACGGCCAAAAAACTAGAATTTCGCCCGAATCCCATATTTTCGTGTGCTATAGCCCACGCCTTCCGAGTTGGCCCGGGACCCCTAGAACCGAATCTCCTAAAAAGTTCCGCGCCATCAAATACGACCTAAGGAACCATAGTTACCGCCCCGTCATGATTGCTCCTCGTTTGTTTGTGTTTTATGGCCACAAAACTAGAATTCCGCCTGATTCAAATATTTTCGTGTGCTATAGCCCACACATTCCAAGTGGCCCCGGTTCCCCAGAACCGGATAGCCTAAAATTTTTTCGGGGCATCATATACGACCTAAGGAACCATAGTTTCTGCTCCGCCATGACTGCTCCTCATTTCTTTGTGTTTTACGGCCAAAACACTAGAACTCCACCCGATTCTCATATTATCGTGTGCTATAGCCCACGCATTCCAAGTGGGCCCGAGACCCCCAGACCCGGATCGCCTTAAACAATTTTCATGAGCCATCTAATATGACCTAAGGAACCATAGTCACTACCCCTCTATGACCTCTCCTCATTTTTTTGCGTTTTATGGCCAAAAAAACTAGAATTCCGCCCGATTCGCATATTTTCGTGTGCTATAGCTTACGCCTTCCAAGTGGGCCCAGGATCCCCAAAACCGAATCACCTAAAAATTTTCTAGGCCATCAAAATACGACCTAAGGAACCATAGTCACTCCCCGTCATGACTGCACCTCGTGTTATTGCGTTTTACGACCAAATAACTAGAATTCCGCCCGATTCCCATATTTTCGTGTGCTATAGCCCACGCCTTCGGTGTGGGCCAGGGCCCCCAGAACCGGATCTCTTAAATTTATTCCGGGCCATCAAATATGACCTAAGGAACCATAGTCACCGCCCCGTCATGACTGCTCCTCATTGCTTTGCGTTTTACGGCCAAAAAACTAGAATTCCGCCTGATTCCCATATTTTCGTATGCTATATCCCACGCCTTTCGAGTGGGCCCAGGCCCCCACAACCGGATCTCCTAAAATCTTTTCGAGCTATCCAATACAACCTAAGCAACCATAGTCACCTCCCCATCATGATTGCTCCTCATTTATTTGCATTTTATGGCCAAAAAACAAGAATTCCGCCTAATTCAAACATTTTTGTGTGCAATAGCCCACGCCTTCCGAGTGGCCCCGGGCAACCAGAATCGGATCGCCTTAAACAATTTTTTCGAGCCATCTAATACGACCTAAGGAACTATAGTCACCGCCCCTCCATGACCTTTCCTCAATTTTTTGTATTTTACGGCCAAAAAACTAGAATTCCAACCGATTCGCGTATTTTCGTGTGCTATAGCTTACGCCCTCCATGTGGGCCCAGGATCCCCAAAACCGGATCACCTAATATTTTTCTAGGCCGTCAAAATATGACCTAAGGAACCATAGTCACCTCCCCGTCATGACTGCACCTCGTATATTTGCGTTTTACGATCAAATAACTAGAATTCCGCCCGATTCCCATATTTTCGTGTGCTATAGCCCACGCCTTCGGTGTGGGCTAGGACCCCCAGAACCGGATCGCTTAAATTTATTCCGGGCCATCAAATATTACCTAAGGAACCATAGTCACCGCCCCGTCATGACTGCTCCTCATTGCTTTGCGTTTTACGGCCAAAAAACTAGAATTTTGCCTGATTCCCATATTCTCGTGTGCTATATCCCACGCCTTTCGAGTGGGCCCAAGCCCCCAGAACCGGATCTCCTAAAAAAATTTTGGGCTATCCAATACGACCTAAGCAACCATAGTCACCTACCTGTCATGATTGCTCCTCATTTATTTGCGTTTTACGGCCAAAAAAGAAGAATTCCGCCTAATTCAAACATTTTTGTGTGCAATAGCCCACACCTTCCGAGTGGCCTCGGGAAACCAGAACCGTATTGCCTAAAATTTTTCTGGGCCATCAAATTCGACCTATGGAACTATAGTCGCTGCGCCACCATGACTGCTCCCCATTTCTTTGTGTTTTATGGCCAAAAAACTAGAACTCCACCCGATTCCCATATTATCGTATGCTATAGCCCACGCATTCCGAGTAGGCTGAGCCCCCTAGACCCGGATCGCCTAAAAAAATTTTTCCGAGCGATCAAATACGATCTAAGGAACCATAGTCACCTCCCCGCCATGACCTTACCTCAGATTTTTGCGTTTTACGGCAATAAAACTAGAATTCCGCCTGATTCGCATATTTACGTGTGCTATAGCCCACGCCTTCCGAATGGGTCAGGCCCCCCAGAACCGGATCGCCTAAAATTTTTCTAGGCCATCAAAATATGACCAAAATAACCATAGTCACCACCTTTCCATGATCGTTCCTCATTTATTTGCGTTTTACGGCCAAAAAACTAAAATTCCCACCGAATCCCATATTTTCGGTGTGGGCCCGGGCCCCCAGAACCGGATCGCTTAAATTTTTTCCAGGCCATCAAATACGACCTAAGAAACAATAGTCACTGCCCCGTCATGACTGCTCCTCATTTCTTTGTGTTTTACGGCCAAAAAACTTGAATTCCGCCCAATTCCCATTTTTGCGTGTGCTAGCCCACGTCTTCCGAGTGGGCCCAGACCCCCAGAACCGGATTGCCTAAAAACTTTTCGGGCTATCCAATACGACCTAAGGAACCATAGTCACCTCCCCATCATGACTGCTCCTCATGGTTTTGCGTTTTACGGCCAAATAACTAGAATTCCGCCCGATTCTCATATTTTCTTATGCTATAGTCCACGCCTTCCGAGTAGGCCCGGGCCCCCAGAACCAGATTGCCTAAAAACTTTTCGGGCTATCCAATACAACCTAAGGAACCATAGTCACCTCCCCATCATGACTGCTCCTCTTGTTTTTGCGTTTTACGGCCAAATAACTTGAATTCCGCCCAATTCCCATATTTTCGTGTGCTATAACCCACGCCTTCCGAGTGGGCCAGGCCCCCCGGACCTGGATCGCCTAAAAACATTTTGGGCCAGAGATTACGATTTAAGAACCATAATCACCGCTCCACCATAACCGTTCCTCGTGTTTAGCGTTTTACGGCCAAAAAACTAGAATTTTGCCCGATTCCCATATTTTCGTGTGCTTTAGCCGATGCCTCCCGAGTGGACCCAGGCTCCCAGGACCCGGATCGCCTAAAACATGTACGGGCCATAAACTACGACCTAAGGAACCGTAGTCACCGCCCTGCCATGATCATTCCTTAGTTTTTGAATTTTATGGCCAAAAAACTACAATTTCGCCCGATTCCCATATTTTCGTATGCTATAGCCCATGCCTTCCGAGTGGGTCAGGCCCCCGGACTCGGAAAGCCTAAAATTTTTTTGGGCCATCAAATACGACTTAAATAACCATAGTCACCACCTCTCCATGACCGTTCCTCGTTTTTTTGCCTTTTACGGCCAAAAAACTAGAATTCCGCCCGAATCCCATATTTTCGTGTGCTATAGCCCACGCCTCCCAAGTAGGCCCTGGACCCCCAGAACCGGATCGCCTAAAATTTTTTGCGGCACCAAAGACGACCTAAGGAACCATAGTCACTGCCCCGTCATGACTGCTCCTCATTTCTTTGTGTTTTACGGCCAAAAAACTAGAATTCCGCCCGATTCCCATATTTTCGTGTGCTATATCCCACGCCTTCCGAGTGGGCCCAGGCCCCCAGAACAAGATTTTATAAAAACTTTCGGGCTATCCAATATGACCTAAGGAACTATAGTCACCTCCCCATCATGATTGCTCCTCGCTCCTTTTGCGTTTTACGGCCAAAACACTAGAATTCCACGCAATTCAAATATTTTCGTGTGCTATAGCCCACGCCTTCCGAGTGGCCCCGGTCCCCCAGAACCGGATCGCCTAAAAATTTTTCGGGCAATCAAATACGACCTAAGGAACCATAGTCGCCGCCCCACCATGACTGCTCCTCATTTCTTTGTGTTTTACGGCCAAAAAACTAGAACTCCGCCCGATTCCCATATTATCGTGTGCTATAGCCCTCGCATTTTGAGTGGGACCAACCCCCAGACCTAGATCATCTAAAACAATTTTTCTGAGCCATCAAATACGACCTAAGGAACCATAGTCACCGCCCCGTCATGACTTCTCCTCATTTCTTTGCATTTTATAGCCAAAAAACTAGAATTCCGCCCGATTCCCATATTTTGGTATGCTATAGCCCATGCCTTTCGAGTTGGCCCAGGGCCCTAGAACCGGATCTCCTATAATTTTTTCGGGCTATCCAATACGAACTAAGGAACCATAGTCACCTCCCCTTCATGATTGCTCCTTGTTGTTTTGCGTTTTACGGCCAAAAAACTAGAATTCCGTCTGATTTAAATATTTTTGTGTGCAGCCCACGCCTTCCGAGTGGCCCCGGGCCCCCAGAACCGGATCACCTAAAATTTTTCTGGGCCATCCAATACGAGCTAAGGAACCATAGTTGTCTCCCCACCATGACTGCTCCTCATTTCTTTGTGTTTTAAGGCCAAAAAACTAGAACTCCGCCCAATTCCCATATTATCGTGTGCTATAGCCCGCGCATTCCGAGTGGGCCCGAGCCCCCCAGACCCGGATCGCCTAAAACAATTTTTCTGAGCCATCAAATACGACTTAAGGAACCATAGTCACTGCCCCTCCATGACCTTTCCCCATTTGTTTGCGTTTTACGGCCAAAAAACTAGAATTCCGCCCCGATTCGCATATTTTCGTGTGTTAGAGCCCACGCCTTCCGAGTGGGCCCGGTCCCCCCAGAACTGGATCCCCTAAAATTTTTTTAGGCTGTAAAAATACAACCTAAGGAACCATAGTCACCGCCCCATCATGACTGCTCCTCGTAGTTTTGCGTTTTACGAACAAAAAACTAGAATTCTGCCCGATTCCCATATTTTCGTGTGATTTAGTCCATGCCTTCGATGTGGGCCCGGGCCCCCAGAATCGGATCGCTTAAATTTTTTCCAGGCCATCAAATACGACCTAAGTAACCATAGTCGCCGCCCCGTCATAACTGCTCCTCATTTCTTTGCGTTTTACGCCCAAAAAATAGAATTCCACCCGATTCCCATATTTTCATGTGCTATAGCCCACGCCTTCCGAGTGGGCCCGGGCCCCCCAGAACCGGATCGCCTATAAATTTTTCTGGGCCATCAAAATACAACCTAAGGAACCATAGTCACCGCCCCATCATGACTGCTCCTCGTGTTTTTGCGTTTTACGGCCACATAACTAGAATTCTGCCTGATTCCCATATTTTCGTGTGCTATAGCGCACGCCTTTGGTGTGTGCCCGGGCTCCCAGAACCGAATCGCCTAAATTTTTTCCGGGCCATCAAATACGACCTAAGGAATCATAGTCACCGCCCTGCCATGACCACTCCTCTTTGTTTTTGCATTTTATGGCCACATAACTAGAATTCCGCCTGATTCCCATATTTTCATGTGTTATAGCCCACGCATTCCGAGTGGGCGCGGACCAACGGAACCGGATCGCCTTAAATTTTTCCTAGATTTAAAATACAACCTAAGTAACCATAGTCACTGCCCCATCATGACTGCTCCTCGTTTGTTTTGCGTTTTATGGCCAAAAAACTAGAATTCCTCCCGATTCCCATATTTTCGTGTGCTATAGCCCACGCCTTCCGAGTGGCTCCGGGACCCCCAGAACCGGATCGCCTAAAAACTTTTTGCGCCATCAAATACAACCTAATGAACAATAGTCACCGCCCAATCATGATTTCTCCTCGTGTTTTTGCGTTTTACGGCCAAAAAACTAGAATTCCGCCTGATTCAAATATTTTCGTGTGCTATAGCCACGCCTTCCGAGTGGCCGCGGGCCCCCAGAACAGGATCACCTAAAAATTTTTTGGGCCATCAAATATGACCTAAGGAACCATAGTCGCTTCCCCTCCATGACTGCCCCTCATTTCTTTGCGTTTTACGCAAAAAAAAACTAGAACTCCGCCCGATTCCCATATTTTCTTGTGTTATAGCCCACTCATTCCGAGTGGGCCCGAGCCCCACAGACTCGGATTGCCTAAAACATTTTTCCCGAGGCATCAAATACGAAATAAGGTACCATAGTCACTACCCCGCCATGACCGTTCCTCATGTTTTTTGCATTTTACGGCCAAAAAACTAGTATTCGGCCCGATTCGCATATTTTCATGTTCTATAGCCCACGCCTTCCGAGTGGGCCCGGGCCCCCCAGAACCAGATCACCTAAAATTTTTCTGGGCAATCAAATATGACCTAAGGAACCATATTCACGGCCCCGTCATGATAGCTCCTTGTGTTTTTGCATTCTACGGCGAAATAACTAGAGTTCTGCCCGATTCCCATATTTTCTTGTGGTATAGCGCACGCCTTCGGTGTGGACCCAGGCCCCCAGAACTGGATCGCTTAAATTTTTTCCGGGCTATCAAATACGACCTAAGGAATCATAGTCACTGCCCCGCCATGACCGCTCCTCTTTTTTTTTGCATTTTATGGCCAATTAACTAGAATTCCGCCTGATTCCCATATTTTCGTGTGTTATAGCCCACGTATTCCGAGTGGGCCCGGACCCCAGAACCGGATCCCCTAAAAAATTTTCGGGCCATCAAATACGACCTAAGTAACCATAGTCACCGCCCCGTCATGATTTCTCCTCGTTTGTTTTGCGTTTTACGGCCAAAAAACTAGAATTCTGCCCGTTTCCCTTATTTTCGTGTGATATAGCCCACACCTTCCGAGGGGGTCCGGGACCCCCAGAACCGGATCACCTAAAAAATTTTTGCGCCATAAAATACAACCTAAGGAACCATAGTCACCGCCCCATCATGATTTCTCCTCGTGTTTTTGTGTTTTATGGCCAAAAAACTAGAATTACGCCTGATTCAAATATTTTCGTGTGCCGCGGGCCCCCCAGAACCGGATCGCCTAAAAATTTTTTGGGCCATCAAATACGACCTAAGGAACCATAGTCGCTGCCCCTCCATGACTGCACCTCATTTCTTTGCATTTTACGCAAAAAAACTAGAACTCCGCCCGATTCCCATATTTTCTTGTGCTATAGCCCACGCATTCCGAGTGGGCCCGAGCCCCACAGACTCGGATCACCTAAAACATTTTTTCCGAGGCATCAAATACAAAATAAGGAACCATAGTCACCGCCCCGCCATGACAGTTCTTCATTTTTTTGCGTTTTACGGCCATAAAACTAGAATTCTACCCGATTCGCATATTTTCGTGTTTTATAGCCCACGCCTTCCGAGTGGGCCCGGGCCCCCCAGAAACAGATCGCCTAAATTTTTTTTGGGCAATCAAATACGACCTAAGGAACCATATTCACCGCCCCGTCATGACTGCTCCTCTTGTTTTTGCATTCTACGGCCAAATAACTAGAGTTCTGTCCGATTCTCATATTTTCTTGTGCTATAGCGCACGCCTTCAGTGTGGGCCAGATTCCCCAGAACCGGATCGCCTAAATTTTTTCCGGGCCATCAAATACGACCTAAGGAATCATATTCACCACCCCGCCATGACCGCTCCTCTTTTTTTGCATTTTTCGGCCAATTATCTAAAATTTTGCCTGATTCCCATATTTTCGTGTGTTATAGTCCACGTATTCCGAGTGGGCCCGGACCCCCAGAACCGGATTGCCTAAAAAATTTTCGGGCCATCAAATATGACCTAAGTAACCATAGTCACCACCCCGTCATGACTGCTCCTCGTTTGTTTTGCGTTTTATGGCCAAAAAACTAGAATTCTGCCCGTTTCCCTTATTTTCGTGTGCTATAGCCCACGCCTTCCGAGTGTGTCCGGGACCCCCAGAACCGGATCGCCTAAAAAATTTTCGCGCCATCAAATACAACCTAATGAACAATAGTCACCACCCAATCATGATTTCTCCTCGTGTTTTTGTGTTTTACGGCCAAAAAACTAGAATTCCGCCTGATCAAATATTTTCGTGTGCTATAGCCCATGCCTTCCGAGTGGCCGCGGGCACCCAGAACCGGATCGCCTAAAAAATTTTCGGGCCATCAAATATGACCTAAGGAACCATAGTCGCTGCCCCTCCATGACTGCCCCTCATTTCTTTGCGTTTTACGCAAAAAAAACTAGAACTCCGCCCGATTCCCATATTTTCTTGTGCTATAGCCCACTCATTCCGAGTGGGCCCGAGCCCCACAGACTCGGATCGCCTAAAACATTTTTTTCGAGGCATCAAATATGAAAAATATGAAATAAAGAACCATTGTCACTGCCCCGCCATGAACGTTCCTCATTTTTTTGTGTTTTACGGCCAAAAAACTAGAATTTCGCCCGATTCGCATATTTTCGTGTTCTATAGCCCACGCCTTCCGAGTGGGCCCAGGCCCCCCAGAACCAGATCGCCTAAACATTTTCTGGGCAATCAAATACGACCTAAGGAACTATGTTCACCACCCCGTCATGACTGCTCATCGTGTTTTTGCCTTCTACGGCCAAATAACTAGAGTTCTGCCCGATTCCCATATTTTCTTGTGCTATAGCGCACGCCTTCGGTGTGGGCCCGGGCCCCCAGAATCGGATCGCCTAAATTTTTTACGGGCCATCAAATACGACCTAAGGAATCATAGTCACCGCCCGCCATGACCTCTCCTCTGTTGTTTTGCATTTTACGGCCAATTAACTAGAATTCCACCTAATTCGCATATTTTCGTGTGTTATAGCCCACGTATTCCGAGTGGGCCCGGATCCCCAGAATCGGATCGCCTAAAAATTTTTCAAGACATCAAATACGACCTAAGTAACCATAGTCACCGCCCCGTCATGACTGCTCCTCGTTTGTTTTGCGTTTTACGGCCAAAAAACTAGAATTCTGCCCGTTTCCCTTATTTTCGTGTGCTATAGCCCACGCCTTCCGAGTGGGTCCGGGACCCCCAGAACCGGATCGCCTAAAAATTTTTCGGGCCATCAAATATGACCTAAGGAACCATAGTCGCTGCCCCTCCATGACCGCCCCTCATTTCTTTGCGTTTTACGCAAAAAAAAAAACTAGAACTCCGCCCGATTCCCATATTTTCTTGTGCTATAGCCCACTCATTCCGAGTGGGCCCGAGCCCCACAGACTCGGATCGCTCAAAACATTTTTTCCGAGGCATCAAATACGAAATAAAGAACTATTGTCACCGCCCCGCCATGACTGTTCCTCATTTTTTTGTGTTTTACGGCCAAAAAACTAGAATTTTGCCCGATTCGCATATTTTCGTGTTCTATAGACCACGCCTTCCGAGTGGGCCCGGGCACCCCAGAACCAGATTGCCTAAAAATTTTCTGGGCAATCAAATACGACCTAAGGAACTATATTCACCACCCCGTCATGACTGCTCCTCGTGTTTTTGCCTTCTACGGCCAAATAACTAGAGTTCTGCCCGATTCCCATATTTTCTTGTGCTATAGCGCACGCCTTCGGTGTGGGCCCGGGCCCCCAGAATCGGATCGCCTAAATTTTTTACGGGCCATTAAATACGACCTAAAGAATCATAGTCATCGCCCCGCCATGACCTCTCCTCTTTTGTTTTGCATTTTACGGCCAATTAACTAGAATTCTACCTGATTCGCATATTTTCGTGTGTTATAGCCCACGTATTCCGAGTGGGCCCGGATCCCCAGAATCGGATCGCCTAAAAATTTTTCAGGACATCAAATACGACCTAAGTAACCATAGTCACCACCCCGTCATGACTGCTCCTCGTTTGTTTTGCGTTTTACGGCCAAAAAATTAGAATTCTGCCCGTTTCCCTTATTTTCGTGTGCTATAGCCCACGCCTTCCGAGTGGGTCCGGGACCCCCAGAACCGGATCGCCTAAAAAAATTTTGTGCCATCAAATACAACCTAATGAACAATAGTCACCGCCCAATCATGATTTCTCCTCGTGTTTTTGCGTTTTACGGCCAAAAAACTAGAATTCCGCCTGATTCAAATATTTTCGTGTGCTATAGCCCATGCCTTCCGAGTGGCCGCGGGCCCCCCAGAACCGGATCGCCTAAAAATTTTTCGGGCCATCAAATATGACCTAAGGAACCATAGTCGCTGCCCCTCCATGATTGCCCCTCATTTCTTTGCGTTTTACGCAAAAAATAACTAGAACTCCGCCCGATTCCCATATTTTCTTGTGCTATAGCCCACTCATTCCGAGTGGGCCCGAGCCCCACAGACTCGGATCGCCTAAAAAAAATTTTTCGAGGCATCAAATACGAAATAAAGAACCATTGTCACCGCCCCGCCATGACCGTTCCTCATTTTTTTGTGTTTTACGGCCAAAAAACTAGAATTTCGCCCGATTCGCATATTTTCGTGTTCTATAGCCCACGCCTTTCGAGTGGGCCCGGGCCCCCCAGAACCAGATCGCCTAAAAGTTTTCTGGGCAATCAAATACGACCTAAGGAACTATATTCACCACCCCGTCATGACTGCTCCTCGTGTTTTTTCCTTCTACGGCCAAATAACTAGAGTTCTGCCCGATTCCCATATTTTCTTGTGCTATAGCGCACGCCTTCGGTGTGGGCCCGGGCCCCCAGAATTGGATCGCCTAAATATTTTACGGGCCATCAAATACGACCTAAGGAATCATAGTCACCGCCCCGCCATGACCTCTCCTCTTTTGTTTTGCATTTTACGGCCAATTAACTAGAATTCCACCTGATTCGCATATTTTCGTGTGTTATAGCCCACGTATTCCGAGTGGGCCCGGATCCCCAGAATCGGATCGCCTAAAAATTTTTCAGGACATCAAATACGACCTAAGTAACCATAGTCACCGCCCCGTCATGACTGCTCCTCGTTTGTTTTGCGTTTTACGGCCAAAAAACTAGAATTCTGCCCGTTTCCCTTATTTTCGTGTGCTATAGCCCACGCCTTCCGAGTGGGTCCGGGACCCCCAGAACCGGATCGCCTAAAAAATTTTTGCGCCATCAAATACAACCTAATGAACAATAGTCACCGCCCAATCATGATTTCTCCTCGTGTTTTTGCATTTTACTGCCAAAAAACTAGAATTCCGCCTGATTCAAATATTTTCGTGTGCTATAGCCCATGCCTTCCGAGTGGCCGCGGGCCCCCCAGAACCGGATCGCCTAAAAATTTTTCGGGCCATCAAATATGACCTAAGGAACCATAGTCGCTGCCCCTCCATGACTGCCCCTCATTTCTTTGCGTTTTACGCAAAAAAAAACTAGAACTCCGCCCGATTCCCATATTTTCTTGTGCTATAGCCCACTCATTCCGAGTGGGCCCGAGCCCTACAGACTCGGATCGCCTAAAACATTTTTTTCGAGGCATCAAATACGAAATAAAGAACCATTGTCACTGCCCCGCCATGAACGTTCCTCATTTTTTTGTGTTTTACGGCCAGAAAACTAGAATTTCGCCCGATTCGCATATTTTCGTGTTCTATAGCCCACGCCTTCCGAGTGGGCCCGGGCCCCCCAGAACCAGATCGCCTAAAAATTTTCTAGGCAATCAAATACGACCTAAGGAACTATATTCACCACCCCGTCATGACTGCTCCTCGTGTTTTTGCCTTCTACGGCCAAATAACTAGAGTTCTGCCCGATTCCCATATTTTCTTGTGCTATAGCGCACGCCTTCGGTGTGGGCCCGGGCCCCCAGAATCGGATCGCCTAAATTTTTTACGGGCCATCAAATACGACCTAAGGAATCATAGTCACCGCCCCGCCATGACCTCTCCTCTTTTGTTTTGCATTTTACGGCCAATTAACTAGAATTCCACCTGATTCGCATATTTTCGTGTGTTATAGCCCACGTATTCAGAGTGGGCCCGGATCCCCAGAATTGGATCGCCTAAAAATTTTTCAGGACATCAAATACGACCTAAGTAACCATAGTCACCGCCCCGTCATGACTGCTCCTCGTTTGTTTTGCATTTTACGGCCAAAAAACTAGAATTCTGCCCGTTTCCCTTATTTTCGTGTGCTATAGCCGACGCCTTCCGAGTGGGCCGGGACCCCCAGAACCTGATCGCCTAAAATTTTTTCGTGCCATCAAATACAACTTAAGGAACCATAATCACCGCCCCGTCATGATTGCTCCTCGCGTTTTTGCATTTTACGGCCAAAAAATTATAATTCCGCCTAACTCAAATATTTTCTTGTGCTATAACCCACGCCTTCCGAGTGGCCCCGGAGCCCCAGAACCGGATTGCCTAAAAATTTTCCGGGCCATCAAATACGACGTAAGGAACCATAGTTGCTGCCTCGCCATGACTGCTCCTCATTTCTTTGCATTTTACGGCCAAAAAGCTAAAACTCCGCCCAATTCCCATATTTTCCGGGCAATCAAATACGACTTAAGGAACCATATTCACCGCCCCGTCATGACTACTCCTCGTTTGTTTGCATTCTACGGCCAAAAAACTAGAGTTCTGCCCGATTCCTATATTTTCGTGTGCTATAGCCCACGCCTTCCGAGCGGGCCCGGGCCCACCAGAACCGGATCGCCTAAAACATTTTCGGGCCATTAAATACGACCGAAGGAACCATTGTCACCTCCCCATCATGACTGCTCCTCATTTTGTTTTGCGTTTTATGGCCAAAAAAATAGAATTCCGCTCGATTCCCATATTATCGTGTGCTATAGGCCACGCTTTCCGAGTGGATCTGGCCCCCTAGAACCGGACCGACTAAAATTTTTTTGGGCCATCAAATACGACCTATGGAACCATAGTCACCGCCCCTCCATGTCCATTCCTCATTTATTTGCATTTTACGGCCAAAAACTAGAATTTCGCCCGATTCCCATATTTTCGTGTGCTATAGCCCACGCCTTTCGAGTGGGCCCGGGCCCCCCCAGAACCGGATCACCTAAACTTTTTTTGGGTAATCAAATACGACCTAAGGAACAAAAGTTACCACCCCGTCATGACTTCTCCTCGTTTGTTTGCATCTATGGCCAAAAAACTAAAATTCCGCCCGATTCCCATATTTCCGTGCGCTATAGCCCACGCCTTTCGAGTGGGCCTGGGCCCCCAGAACCGGATCGTCTAAAATTTTTCCGGGCCATCAAATACGACATAAGGAACCATAGTCACCGCCCCGCTATGACTGCTCCTCATTTCTTTACATTTTACAGCCAAAAAACTAGAATTCCGCCTTATTCCCATATTTTCGTGTGCTATATAGCCCACGCCTTTCGAGTGGGTCGGGCCCCCCAGAACCGGATCGCCTAAAATTTTTCAAGGGCCATCAAATACAACCTAAGGAACTATAGTCACCGCCCCTCCATGACCGTTCCTCATTTATTTGCGTTTTACTACCAAAAAACTAGAATTTTGCCTGATTCCCATATTTCCTGTGCTATTGCCCATGCCTTACCAGTGGGCAGGGCCCCACAGACCCGGATCGCATAAGGGCCCCCCCGGTCCCGGATCGCATAAAATGTTTCCGGGCCATAAAAAATGACCTAAGGAAAAATAGTCACCACCCCACCATGACCTTTTTCATTTTTTGCGTTTTACGGCAAGAAAACTAGAATTCCGCTCGATTACCATAATTTCATGTGCTATAGCCCACGCCTTCCGAGCGGGCCCGGGCCCCCAGGACCCCGATCGCCTAAACGTTTTCCATGCCATAAGATACGACTTAAGGAACCATAGTCACCGCCCCGCCATGACCATTCCTCATTGTTTTTGCATTTTACGGCCAAAAAATAGAATTCTGCATGATTTTCATATTTTCATGTGCTATAGCCCACGCATTCCGAGTGGGCCCGGCCCCCCCGGAACCGAATCACCTAATGTTTTTCCAGGCTATCAAATATGACCTAAGGAAAAATAGTCAATGCCCCATCATGACTGCTTCTCATTTTTTTTTGCATATTACAGCAAAAAAACTAGAATTCTGCCCGATTCCCAAATTTTCTTATGCTATAGCCCACGCATTCCGAGTGGGCCCGGGCCCCCAGACCCGAATCACTTAAAATAATTTTTGGCCATCGAATACAACCTAAGGAACCATAGTCACCTCCCAGTCATGACTGCTCCTCATGTTTTAGCGTTTTACTGCCAAAAAACTAGAATTTCGCCCGATTCCCATATTTTGTGTGCTATAGCCCACGCCTTCCGAGTGGGCCCGGGCCCTCCAGAACCGGATCGTCTAAATTTTTTTTGGGCCATCAAATACGATCTAAGGAACCATAGTCACCGCCCCACCATGACTGCTCCTCGTTGTTTTGCGTTTTAAAGCCAAAAAACTTGAATTCCGCTCTATTCCCATTTTTTCATGTGCTATAGCCCACGCCTTGTGAGTGGTCCCGTGCCCCCTTGGAACTGGATTGCCTAAAAATTTTTCGGGCCATCAAATACAACCTAAGCAACTATAGTCACCACCCCGGCATGACTGTTCCTCGTTTATTTGCGTTTAACGGCCGAAAAACTAGAATTCCGCCTGATTCCCATATTTTTGTATGCTATAGCCCATGCCTTCCCAACCCGGATCGCATAAAATGTTTCCGGGCCATAAACAATTACCTAAGGAAAAATAGTCGCCACCCTGCCATGACCTTTCCTCGTTTTTTTTGCGTTTTACAGCCAAAAGACTTGAATTCCGCACTATTCCCATATTTTCATTTGCTATAGCCCACGCCTTCCGAGTGGTTCGCCTAAAATTTTTCTGGGCCATCAAATACGATTAAGGAACTATAGTCTCCACCCCGCCCTGACCGTTCCTCGTTGTTTTTGCGTTTTACGGCCAAAAAACTAGAATTTCGCCCGATTCGCATATTTTCGTGTTCTATAGCCCACGCCTTCCGAGTGGGCCCGGGCCCCCCAGAACCAGATCGCCTAAACATTTTCTGGGCAATCAAATACGACCTAAGGAACTATATTCACCACCCCGTCATGATTGCTCCTCGTGTTTTTGCCTTCTACGGCCAAATAACTAGAGTTCTGCCCGATTCCCATATTTTCTTGTGCTATAGCGCACGCCTTCGGTGTGGGCCCGGGCCCCCAGAATCGGATCGCCTAAATTTTTTACGGGCCATCAAATACGACCTAAGGAATCATAGTCACCGCCCCGCCATGACCTCTCCTCTTTTGTTTTGCATTTTACGGCCAATTAACTAGAATTCCACCTGATTCGCATATTTTCGTGTGTTATAGCCCACGTATTCAGAGTGGGCCCGGATCCCCAGAATCGGATCGCCTAAAAATTTTTCAGGACATCAAATATGACCTATGTAACCATAGTCACCGCCCCGTCATGACTGCTCCTCGTTTGTTTTGCATTTTACGGCCAAAAAACTAGAATTCTGCCCGTTTCCCTTATTTTCATGTGCTATAGCCGACGCCTTCCGAGTGTGCCGGGACCCCCAGAACCTGATCGCCTAAAATTTTTTCGTGCCATCAAATACAACCTAAGGAACCATAATCACCGCCCCTTCATGATTGCTCCTCGCATTTTTGCATTTTACGGCCAAAAAATTATAATTCCGCCTAACTCAAATATTTTCTTGTGCTATAACCCACGCCTTCCGAGTGGCCCCGGAGCCCCAGAACCGGATTGCCTAAAAATTTTCCGGGCCATCAAATACGACGTAAGGAACCATAGTCGCTGCCCCGCCATGACTGCTCCTCATTTCTTTGCATTTTACGGCCAAAAAACTAAAACTCCGCCCAATTCCCATATTTTCCGGGCAATCAAATACGACTTAAGGAACCATATTCACCGCCCCGTCATGACTACTCCTCGTTTGTTTGCATTCTACGGCCAAAAACTAGAGTTCTGCCCGATTCCCATATTTTCGTGTGCTATACCCCACGCCTTCCGAGCGGGCCCGGGCCCACCAGAACCGGATCGCCTAAAACATTTTCGGGCCATTAAATACGACCGAAGGAACCATTGTCACCTCCCCATCATGACTGCTCCTCATTTTGTTTTGCGTTTTATGGCCAAAAAAATAGAATTCCGCCCGATTCCCATATTATCGTGTGCTATAGGCCACGCTTTCCGAGTGGATCTGGCCCCCTAGAACCGGACCGACTAAAATTTTTATGGGCCATCAAATACGACCTATGGAACCATAGTCACCGCCCCTCCATGTCCATTCCTCGTTTATTTGCATTTTACGGCCAAAAACTAGAATTCCGCCCGATTCCCATATTTTCGTGTGCTATAGCCCACTCCTTTCGAGTGGGCCCGGGCCCCCCCAGAACCGGATCACCTAAACTTTTTTTGCGTAATCAAATACGACCTAAGGAACAAAAGTTACCACCCCGTCATGACTTCTCCTCGTTTGTTTGCATCTATGGCCAAAAAACTAAAATTCTGCCCGATTCCCATATTTCCGTGCGCTATAGCCCATGCCTTCCGAGTGGGCCTGGGCCCCCAGAACCGGATCGTCTAAAATTTTTCCGGGCCATCAAATACGACATAAGAAACCATAGTCACCGCCCCGCTATGACTGCTCCTCATTTCTTTACATTTTACAGCCAAAAAACTAGAATTCCGCCTTATTCCCATATTTTCGTGTGCTATATAGCCCACGCCTTTCGAGTGGGTCGGGCCCCCAGAACCGGATCGCCTAAAATTTTTCAAGGGCCATCAAATACAACCTAAGGAACTATAGTCACCGCCCCTCCATGACCGTTCCTCATTTATTTGCGTTTTACCACCAAAAAACTAGAATTTCGCCTGATTCCCATATTTCCTGTGCTATTGCCCATGCCTTACCAGTGGGCAGGGCCCCACGGACCCGGATCGCATAAGGGCCCCCCGGTCCCGGATCGCATAAAATGTTTCCGGGCCATAAAAAATGACCTAAGGAAAAATAGTCACCACCCCACCATGACCTTTTTCATTTTTTGCGTTTTACGGCAAGAAAACTAGAATTCCGCTCGATTACCATAATTTCATGTGCTATAGCCCACGCCTTCCGAGCGGGCCCGGGCCCCCAAGACCCCGATCGCCTAAACTTTTTCCATGCCATAAAATACGACTTAAGGAACCATAGTCACCGCCCCGCCATGACCATTCCTCATTTGTTTTGCATTTTACGGCCAAAAAATAGAATTCTGCATGATTTTCATATTTTCATGTGCTATAGCCCACGCATTCCGAGTGGGCCCGGGCCCCCTAGAACCAAATCGACTAAAAAATTTTCGGGGTATTGAATACGACCTAAGGAAAAATAGTCAATGCCCCGTCATGACTGCTCCTCGTTATTTTGCATTTTACGGCCAAAAAACTAGAATTCTGCCCGATTCCCATATTTTCGTGTGCAATAGCCCACGCCTTCTGAGTGGGCCGGGGCCCCCCATCATCGGATCGCCAAAATTTTTTTCGGGCCATCAAATACGACCTAAGGAACCATAGTCACTTCCACGCCATGACCGTTCCTCATTCTGTTGCATTTTAAGGCCAAAATACTAGAATTCCGCCTGATTCCCATATTTTCGTGTGCTATATAGCCAACGCCTTCCGAGTGGGCCCAGGGCCCCCAAAATCGGATCGCCTAATAATTTTTCGGGCCATAAAATACGACCTAAGGAACCATAGTCACCACCTCGCAATGACTGCTCCTCGCTGTTTTGCGTTTTACAGCCAAAAAACTAGAATTCCACCCTATTCCCATTTTTTCGTGTACTATAGCCCACGCCTTCTGAGTGGTCCCATTCCCCCTTGTAACCGGATTGCCTAAAACTTTTCCGGGATATCAAATACGACCTAAGGAACCATAGTCACCGCCCCTTCATGACTGCTCCTCATTTCTTTGCGTTTTAGGGCCAAAAGACTAGAATTCCTCCCGATTCCCACATTTTCGTGTGCTATGGCCCACGCCTTCCGAGTGGGTCGGGCCCCCCAGAACCGGATTGCCTAAGATTTTTCCAGGCCATCAAATACAACCTAAGGATTTGCATTTTACGGCCAAAACACTAGAATTCCGCTTGATTCCCATATTTGCATGTGCTATAGTCCACGCCTTCCTAGTGGGCAGGGCCCCGCGGACCCGGATCGCCTAACATTTTTTCGGGCCATCATAAACGACCTAAGGAATAATAGTCACTGCCCCTCCATGACCTTTCCTCGTTTTTTTGTGTTTTAAGGCCAAAAAAATAGCATTCCGCCCGATTCCCATATTTTCATGTGCTATAGCCCACGCCTTCCGAGTGGGCCAGGGCCTCCCAGACCCGGATTGCCTAAAAAATAATTTTCGAGCCATCAAATACGACCTAAGGAACCATAGTCACCGCCCCGCCATGACCGTTCCTCATTTTTTGCGTTTTACGGCCAAACAACTAGAATTTTGCCCGATTCCCATATTTTCATGTGCTATATAGCCCACGCCTTCCGAGTGGGCCCGGGCCCCCCGAATCGGATCGCCTAAAATTTTTCCGGGCCATCAAATACGACCTACGGAACCATAATCATCGCCGCGCCATGACTACTCCTCTTTGTTTTGCGTTCTATGGCCAAAAAATTAGAATTCTGCCCGATTCCCATATTTTTGTATGCTATGGCCCACGCCTTCCGAGTGGGCCCGGGCCCACCTGAACTAGATCGCCTAAAATGTTTCCGGGCCAACAAATACGACCTAAGGAACCATAGTCATTGCCCCATCATGACTGCTCCTCATTGTCTTTTTGCATTTTATGGCCAAAAAATAGAATTCCGCCCGATTCCCATATTTTCGTGTGCTATAGCCCACGCCTTCTGAGTGGGTCGGCCCCCCAGAGAACCGGACCGCCTAAAATTTTTTCAGGCCATCAAATAGAACCTAAGGAACCATAGTCACTACCCCTCCATGACCGGTCCTCGTTTATTTGCGTTTTACGGCAAAAAAACTAGAATTCCGCCCGATTCCCATATTTTCGTGTGCTATAGCCCACGCATTCCGAGTGGGTCGGGCCCCCGAGAACCGAATCGCCTAAAATTTTTCCAGGCCATCAAACACAACCTAAGGAACTATAGTCACTGCCCCTCCATGAGTGTTCCTCGTTTATTTGCGTTTAACAGCCAAAAAACTAGAATCCGCCTGATTCCCATATTTTCGTGTGCTATAGCCCACTCCTTCCCAGTGAGCAGGGCCCCCCAGACCCGGATCGCATAAAATGTTTTCGGGCCATAAAAAACGACCTAAGGAAAAATATTCACCGCCCCTCCATGACCTTTCCTCATTCTTTTGCGTTTTACGGACAAAACACTTGAATTCTGCCCTATTCCCATATTTTCATTTGCTATAACCCACGCCTTCCGAGTGGGCCCGGGCCCCTCATACCCCGATCGCCTAAAATTTTTCCAGGCCATCAAATACGACTTGAGGAACCATAATCTCCACCCCGCCCTGACCGTTCCTTGTTGTTTTTGCATTTTACGGCCAAAAAACTAGAATTCCGCCTGATTCTCATATTTTCGTGTGCCATAGCCCATGCATTCCGAGTGGGCCCGGGCCCTATGGAACCGAATCGCCTAAAATTTTTCCGGGTCATTGAATATGACCTTAGGAACTATGGTCACCGCCCCGTCATGACTGCTCCTCGTTATTTTGCATTTTACGTCCAAAAAACTAGAATTCCGCCCGATTCCCATATTTTCGTGTGATATAGCACACGCTTTCCGAGTCGGTCGGGACCCCGGAAGCGGATCGCCTAAAAATTTTCCGGCCCATCAAATACAACCTAAGGAACCATAGACATCGCCTCGCCATGACCGTTCCTCATTTATTTGCGTTTTATGGCCAAAGCACTAGAATTCCACCCGATTCCCATATTTTCGTGTGCTATAGGCCATGCCTTCCCAGTGGGCAGGGCCCCGCAGACCTGGATTGCCTAACATTTTTTCGGGAAATCAAAAACGACCTAAGGAAAAATAATCACCACCCCGCCATGATCTTTCCTAATCTTTTTGTATTTTACGGTAAAAAAACTAGAATTCCGCCCGATTCCCATATTTTAATGTGCTATAGTCCACGCCTTCCGAGTGGGCCCGGGCCCCCCGAACCCCGATCGTCTAAACTTTTTTCGGGCCATCAAATACGAATTAAGGAATCATAGTCACTGCCCCACCATGACCGTTCCTCATTTTTTGTGTTTTACGGCCAAATAACTAGAAATCAGCCTGATTCCCATATTTTTGTGTGATATATTGCCCACGCCTTCCGAGTGGGCCCGGTCCCCCTAGAATCGTATTGCCTAAAAATTTTCCAGGCCATCAAATATGACCTAAGGAACCATAGTCACCGCCCCATCATGACTACTCCTCGTGTTGTTTTTGCGTTTTACGACCAAAAAACTAGAATTCTGCATGTTTCCCATATGGTCGTGCGCTATAGCCCACGCCTTCCTAGTGGGCTCGGCCCCCCCCAAAAAAGCGGATCGCTTAAAATTTTTCCGAGCAATCAAATTCTACCTACGGAGCCATAGTCATTACCCCGTCATGACCGTTCCTCATTTATTTGAGTTTTACGGAAAAAAAAATTAGAATTTCGCCCGATTCCCATATTTTTGTGTGCTATAACCCACGCCTTCCGAGTGGGCCCGGGCCCCCCATCATCGGATCGCCTAAATTTTTTTGGGCAATCAAATACGACCTAAGTAACCATAGTCACTTCCCCGCCATGACCGTTCCTCGTTTTTTTGCATTTTAAGTCCAAAAAACTAGAATTCCGCCTGATTCCCATATTTTCGTGTGCTATATAGCCAACGCCTTCCGAGTGGGCCCGGGCCCCCCAAAATCGGATCGCCTAAAAAATTTTCGGGCCATCAAATACGACCTAAGGAACCATAGTCACCGCCCCATCATGACTACTCCATGTTTGTATTGCGTTTTACGGGCAAAAAACTAGAATTCTACCTGATTCCCATATTGTCGTGTGCTATAGCCCATGCCTTCCGAGTGGGCCCGGGCCCCCTAGAAATGGTGATCGCCTAAAAACTTTACGGGCAATCAAATATGACCTAAGGAACCATAGTCACCGCCCTGACATGACTGCTCCTCATTGTTTTGCGTTTTATTGCCAAAAAACTAGAATTCTGCCCGATTCCCATATTTTCGTGTGCTATAGCCCACGCCTTCTGAGTGGGTCGGGCCCCCCAGAACCGGATCGCCTAAAATTTTTCCGGGCCATAAAATATGACCTAAGGAACCATAGTCACCGTCCCACCTTGACCGTTCCTCATTTATTTGAGTTTTACGGGAAAAAAAAATTAGAATTTCGCCCGATTCCCATATTTTTGTGTGCTATAACCCACGCCTTACGAGTGGGCCCGGGCCCCCCATTATCGGATCGCCTAAAAATTTTTTGGGCCATCAAATACGACCTAAGTAACCATAGTCACTTCCCCGCCATGACCGTTCCTCGTTTTTTTGCATTTTAAGTCCAAAAAACTAGAATTCCGCCTGATTCCCATATTTTCGTGTGCTATATAGCCAACGCCTTCCGAGTGGGCCCGGGCCCCCCCAAAATCGGATCGCCTAAAAATTTTTCGGGCCATCAAATACGACCTAAGGAACCATAGTCACCGCCCCGTCATGACTACTCCATGCTTGTTTTGCGTTTTACGGCCAAAAAACTAGAATTCTGCCTGATTCCCATATTGTCGTGTGTTATAGCCCATGCCTTCCGAGTGGGCCCGGTCCCCTAGAAAAGCGGATCGCATAAAACTTTTACGGGTAATCAAATATGACCTAAGGAACCATAGTCACCGCCCCGTCATGACTGCTCCTCATTGTTTTGCATTTTATGGCCAAAAAACTAGAATTCTGCCCGATTCCCATATTTTTGTGTGCTATAGCCCATGCCTTCCGAGTAGGTCGGGCCCCCCAGAACCGGATCGCCTAAAAATTTTATGGGCCATCAAATACGACCTAAGGAACCATAGTCACCGCCCTTCCATGACCGTTCCTCGTTTATTTGAGTTTGACGGACAAAATACTAGAATTCCACCAGATTCCCATATTTTCGTGTGCTATAGCCTACACCCTCCGAGTGGGTTCGGGCCCCTTATAAAAGTGGATCGCTAAAAAAAATTTCGGGCCATCAAATATGACCTAAGGAACCATAGTCGCCGCCCTGTCATGACTGCTCCTCTTGTTTTTGCGTTTTATGGCCAAATATTAGAATTCCGCCCGATTCCCATATTTTCTTGTGCTATAGACCACACCTTTCGAGTGGGCCCGTGCCCCCCAGAACCGGATCACCTAAAATTTTGTTGGGACATCAAATACGACCTAAGGAACCACAGTCATTTCCCTGTCATGACTGCTTCTCATTTCTTTGCGTTTTACGGCCAAAAAACTAGAATTCCGCCCGAGTCCCATATTTTTGTGTGCTATAGACCACACCTTCCGAGTGGGTCCGGCCCCCCAGAACCGGATCGCCTAAAATTTATTTGGTCCATCAAATACAACCTAAGGAACCATAGTCATCGCCCCGCCATGACCATTACTCTTTTATTTGCGTTTTACGGCCAAACAATAAGAATTCCGCCCGATTCTCATATTTTTGAGTGCTACTTCCCAGTGGGCAGGGCCCCCAGACACGGATCGCCTAAAATGTTTCTTGGCCATCAAAAATGACCTAAGGAAAAATAGTCACCGCCCAGCCATGACCTTTCCTCATTGTTTTGCGTTTTATGGTCTAAAAACTAGAATTCCGCCCGATTCCCATATTTTCATGTGCTATAGCCCACGCCTTCCGAGTGGGCTAGGGCCCCTTGACTCCGATCACCTAAAAATTTTCAGGGCAATCAAATACGACTTAAGGAACCACAGTCACCACCCCTCCATGACCGCTCCTCGTTTGTTTTTGCGTATACAGCCAAAAAACTAAAATTCTGAATAATTCCCATATTTTTGTGTGCTAGCCCACGCATTCTGAGTGGGCCCGGGCCCCCGGAACCGAATCGCCTAAAATTTTTCCGGGCCATCAAATATGACCTAAGGATCCATAGTCAACGCCCTGTCATGAATGCTACTCGTTGTTTAGCATTTTACGGCAAAAAAACTAGAATTCTGCCCGATTCCCATATTTTCGTGTGCTATAGCCCACGCATTCCAAGTGGGCCCGGACCCCCCAGACCCGGATCACCTATAATATTTTCGGGACATGAAATACGACCTAAGGAACCATAGTCACCGCCCCGTCATGACTGCTCCTTGTTTGTTTGCATTTTATGACCAAAAAACTAGAATTCTACCCGATTTCCATATTTTCGTGTGCTACAGCCCACGCCTTCTGAGTGGGCCCTGGCCCCCAAAACCGGATCGTCTAAAATTTTTTCGGGACATCAAATACGAGCTAAGAAACCATAGTCACCACCCTATCATGACTGCTCCTCATTTGTTTTGCATTTTACATCCAAATAACTAGAATTCTGCCCGATTCCCATATTTTCGTATGTTATAGCCCACGACTTCCGAGTGGGCCCGGGCCCTCAGAACCGGATCGCCTAAAATTTTTCCGGGCCATAAATTACGACCTAAGGAACCATAGTCACCGCTTTGTCATGACTTCTCCTCATTTCTATGCGTTTTACGACCAAAAAACTAGGATTCTGCCCGATTCCCATATTTTCGTGTGCTATAGCCCACGCCTTCCCAGTGGACAGAGCCCTCCGGACACGGATCGCCGAAAATGTTTCCGGGCCAACAAAAACGACCTAAGGAAAACTAGTCACCGCCCCGCCATGACCTTTCCTCATTTATTTGCATTTTACGGCTAAAAATATAGAATTCCGCTTGATTCCCATATTTTTATGTGTTATAGCCCACGCCTTCCGAGTGGGCCCAGGCCCCCCGAACCCCGATCACCTAAAATTTTTCCAGGCCATCAAATATGACTTAAGGAACCATAATCACCACCCCTCCATATCCGTTCCTCATTGTTTTACATTTTACGGCTAAAAAACTATAATTTTGCCCAATTCCCATATTTTCGTGTGCTATAGCCCACGGCATTCCGAGTGGGCCCAGGCCCCCTAGAACCGGATCGCCTAAAATTTTGTTGGGCCATCAAATACGACCTAAGGAACCATAGTCACCGCCCCATCATGACTGCTCCTCATTGTTTTGCGTTTTATGGCCAAAAACTAGAATTCCGCCCATTTCCCATATTTTCTTGTGCTATAGCCCACGCCTTCCGAGTGGGTCGGTCCCCCCAGAACCGGATCGCCAAAAGGTTTTCTGGGCCATCAAATACGACCTAAGGAACCATAGTCACTGCCCCTCCATGACCGCTCCTTGTTTATTTGTGTTTTACAGCCAAAAAACTAGAATTCTGTCCTATTCCCATATTTTCGTGTGCTATAGCCCACGCCAACCGAGTGGGCCCGGGCCCCCTATCATCGGATCGCCTAAAAAAATTTTGGGCAATCAAATACGACCTAAGGAACCATAGTCACCACTCTATCATGACTGCTCCTCATTGTTTTTCGTCTTACGGCCAAAAAACTAGAATTCCGCCCGATTCCCATATTTTTGTATGCTATATTTTCCTTCCAAGTGGGCCTGGGCCCCCTAGAAAAGCGGATCGCTTCAACAATTTTGGGCAATTAATTACGACCTAAGGAACCATAGTCACCGCCCCGTCATGACTGCTCCTCATTATTTTGTGTTTTATGGATAAAAAACTAGAATTCTGCCCTATTCAGATATTTTCTTGTGCTATAGCCCACGCCTTCTGAGTGGGTCGGGCCGCCCAGAACCGGGTCGCCTCGCCATAACCGTTCCTCAATTATTTGCGCTTTACAGCCAAAAAGCTAGAATTTTACCCGATTCCCATATTTTCATGTGCTACTTCCAGTGGGCAGGGCCCCAGATACGGATCGCCTAAAATGTTTCCGGGCCATCAAAAATGACTTAAGGAAAAATAGTCACCGCCCCGCCATGACTTTTCCTCATTTTTTAGCATTTTACGGCCAAAAAACTAGAATTCCGCCCAATTCCTATATTTTCATGTGCTATAGCCTATGTCTTCTGAGTGGGCCCGGGCCCCCCGAACCCCGATCGCCAAAAAATTTTCCAGGCCATCAAATACTACTTAAGGAATCATAGTCACCACCCTCACATGACCGCTCCTCATTTGTTTTAGCGATTTACGGCCAAAAAACTAAAATTCTGCCTGATTCCCATATTGTCGTGTGCTATAGCCAAAATCTTCCGAGTGGCCCCCCTCCCCTAGAAAAGCGGATCACATAAAAATTTTCTGGGCCATCAAATATGACCTAAGGAACCATAGTGACCGCCCCATCATGACTCCTCCTCATTGTTTTGTGTTTTATGGCCAAAAAACTAGAATTCTGCCCGATTCCCATATTTTCGTATGTTATAGCCCACGCCTTCCGAGTAGGTCGGGCCCCCCAGAACCGGATCATCTAAAATTTTTCCGGGCCATTAAATACAACCTAAGGAACCAAAGTCACCGCCCCTCCATGAACTTTCCTCATTTATTTGAGTTTTACGGACAAAAAACTAGAATTTTGCCTGATTCCCATATTTTCATGTGCTATAGCCCACACCTTCCGAGTGGACCTGGGCCCCCTATAAAAGCGGATGGCTAAAAAAATTTTCGGGCCATCAAATACGACCTAAGGAACCATAGTCGCTGCCCTGTCATGACTGCTCCTCTTGTTTTTGCATTTTATCGCCAAAAATTAGAATTCCGCCCGATTCCCATATTTTCTTGTGCTACAGACCACACCTTTCGAGTGGGCCCGTGCCCCCTAGAACCGGATCACCTAAAATTTTGTTAGGCCATCAAATACGACCTAAGGAAACACAGTCATTGCCCCATCATGACTACTCCTCATTTCTTTGCATTTTACGGCCAAAAAACTAGAATTCCGCCCGAGTCCCATATTTTTGTGTGCTATAGACCACGCCTTCCGAGTGGGTCCGGCTCCCCAGAACCGGATCGCCTAAAATTTTTTTGGTCCATCAAATACAACCTAAGGAACCATAGTCATCGCCTCGCCATGACCGTTACTCTTTTATTTGCATTTTACGGCCAAACAATTAGAATTCCGCCCGATTCTCATATTTTCGTGTGCTACTTCCTAGTGGGTAGGGCCCCCAGACACGGATCGCCTAAAATGTTTCCTGGCCATCACAAATGACCTAAGGAAAAATAGTCACCGCCCAGCCATGACCTTTCCTCATTAGTTTGCGTTTTACGGTGTAAAAACAAGAATTCCGCCCGATTCCCATATTTTCATGTGCTATAGCCCACGCCTTCCGAGTGGGCCACGGCCCTCTGACCCCGATCACCTAAAAATTTTCAAGGCCATCAAATACGACTTAAGGAACAACAGTCACCACCCCTCCATGACCGCTCCTCGTTTTTTTTGCGTTTACAGCCAAAAAACTAGAATTCCGCCTAATTCCCATATTTTTGCGTGCTAGCCCACGCATTCTGAGTGGGCCCGGGCCCCCGGAACCGAATCGCCTAAAATTTTTCTGGGCCATCAAATACGACCTAAGGAACCATAGTCAACGCCCCGTTATGAATGCTACTCGTTGTTTAGCATTTTACGGCAAAAAAACTAGAATTCTGCCCGATTCCCATATTTTCGTGTGCTATAGCCCACGCATTCCGAGTGGGTCCGGACCCCCCAGACTCGGATCACCTATAATTTTTTCGGGATATGAAATACGACCTAAGGAACCATAGTCACTGCCCCGTCATGACTGCTCCTTGTTTGTTTGCATTTTATGTCCAAAAAACTAGAACTCTGCCCGATTCCCATATTTTCGTGTGCTACAGCCCACGCCTTCTGAGTGGGCCCTGGCCCCCAGAACCGGATCGTCTAAAATTTTTTTGGGACATCAAATAAGTCCTAAGGAACCATAGTCACCGCCGCATCATGACTGCTCCTCATTTGTTTTGCATTTTACGTCCAAATAACAAGAATTCTGCCCGATTCCCATATTTTCGTGTGTTATAGCCCACGCCTTCCGAGTGGGCCCGGGCCCCAAGAACCGGATCGCCTAAAATTTTTCCGGGCCATAAATTACGACCTAAGGAACCATAGTCACTGCTTTGTCATGACTTCTCCTCATTTCTACGCGTTTTACGACCAAAAAACTAGAATTCTGCCCGATTCCCATATTTTCGTGTGTTATAGCCCACGCCTTCCCAGTGGACAGAGCCCCCCGGACACGGATCGCCGAAAATGTTTTTGGGCCAACAAAAATGACCTAAGGAAAACTAGTCACCGCCCCGCCATGACCTTTCCTCGTTTATTTGCATTTTACGGCCAAAAATATAGAATTCCGCTTGATTCCCATATTTTTATGTGTTATAGCCCACGCCTTCCGAGTGGGCCCAGGCCCCCCGATCGCCTAAAATTTTTCCAGGCCATCAAATATGACTTAAGGAACCATAGTCACCACCCCTCCATATCAGTTCCTCGTTGTTTTGCATTTTACGGCCAAAAAGCTATAATTCTGCCCGATTCCCATATTTTCGTGTGCTATAGCCCACGTATTCCGAGTGGGCCCAGGCCCCCTAGAACCGGATCGCCTAAAATTTTGTTGGGCCATCAAATACGACCTAAGGAACCATAGTCACCGCCCCATCATGACTGCTCCTCATTGTTTTGCATTTTATGGCCAAAAAACTAGAATTCCGCCTGTTTCCCATATTTTCTTGTGCTATAGCCCACGCCTTCCGAGTGGGTCGGTCCCCCCAGAACCGGATCGCTAAAAGGTTTTCTGGGCCATCAAATATGACCTAAGGAACCATCGTCACTGCCCCTCCATGACCGCTCCTTGTTTATTTGTGTTTTACAGCCAAAAAACTAGAATCCCGCCCTATTCCCATATTTTCGTGTGCTATAGCCCACGCCTTCCGAGTGGGTCCGGCCCCCCAGAACCGGATCGCCTAAAATTTTTTTGGTCCATCAAATACAACCTAAGGAACCATAGTCATCGTCTCGCCATGACAGTTACTCTTTTATTTGCGTTTTACGGCCAACAATTAGAATTCCGCCCGATTCTCATATTTTCGTGTGCTACTTCCCAGTGGGCAGGGCCCCCAGACACGGATCGCCTAAAATGTTTCCTGGCCATCAAAAATGACCTAAGGAAAAATAGTCACCGCCCAGCCATGAAATTTCCTCATTTTTTTGCGTTCCCATATTTTCATGTGCTATAGCCCACGCCTTCCGAGAGGGCCACGGCCCCCTGACCCCGATCACCTAAAAATTTTCAAGGCCATCAAATACGACTTAAGGAACAACAGTCACCACCCCTCCATGACCGCTCCTCATTTTTTTTTGCGTTTACAGCCAAAAAACTAGAATTCCGCCTAATTCCCATATTTTTGCGTGCTAGCCCACGCATTCTGAGTGGGCCCGGGCCCCCGGAACCGATTCGCCTAAAAATTTTCTGGGCCATAAAATACGACCTAAGGAACCATAGTCAACGCCCCGTTATGAATGCTACTCGTTGTTTAGCATTTTACGGCAAAAAAAACTAGAATTCTGCCCGATTTCCATATTTTCGTGTGCTATAGCCCACGCATTCCTAGTGGGCCCAGACCCCCCAGAGACCTGGATCACCTATAATTTTTTCGGGACATGAAATACGACCTAAGGAACCATAGTCATCGCCCCGTCATGACTGCTCCTTGTTTGTTTGCATTTTATGTCCAAAAAACTAGAATTCTGCCCGATTCCCATATTTTCGTGTGCTACAGCCCACGCCTTCCGAGTGGGCCCTGGCCCCCAGAACCAGATCGTCTAAAAATTTTTTGGGACATCAAATACGACCTAAGGAACCATAGTCACCGCCCCGTAATGACTGCTCCTCATTTGTTTTGCATTTTACGTCCAAATAACAAGAATTCTGCCCGATTCCCATATTTTCGTGTGTTATAGCCCACGCCTTCCGAGTGGGCCCGGGACCCCAGAACCGGATCGCCTAAAATTTTTCCGGGCCATAAATTACGACCTAAGGAACCATAGTCACCGCTTTGTCATGACTTCTCCTCATTTCTATGCGTTTTACGAACAAAAAACTAGAATTCTGCCCGATTCCCATATTTTCGTGTGTTATAGCCCACGCCTTCCCAGTGGACAGAGCCCCCCGGACACGGATCGCCGAAAATGTTTTTGGGCCAACAAAAATGACCTAAGGAAAACTAGTCACCGCCCCGCCATGACCTTTCCTCGTTTATTTGCATTTTACGGCCAAAAATATAGAATTCCGCTTGATTCCCATATTTTTATGTGTTATAGCCCACGCCTTCCGAGTGGGCCCAGGCCCCCCGATCGCCTAAAATTTTTCCAGGCCATCAAATATGACTTAAGGAACCATAGTCACCACCCCTCCATATCAGTTCCTCGTTGTTTTGCATTTTACGGCCAAAAAGCTATAATTCTGCCCGATTCCCATATTTTCGTGTGCTATAGCCCACGTATTCCGAGTGGGCCCAGGCCCCCTAGAACCGGATCGCCTAAAATTTTGTTGGGCCATCAAATACGACCTAAGGAACCATAGTCACCGCCCCATCATGACTGCTCCTCATTGTTTTGCATTTTATGGCCAAAAAACTAGAATTCCGCCCGTTTCCCATATTTTCTTGTGCTATAGCCCACGCCTTCCGAGTGGGTCGGTCCCCCCAGAACCGGATCGCCAAAAGGTTTTCTGGGCCATCAAATATGACCTAAGGAACCATAGTCACTGCCCCTCCATGACCGCTCCTTGTTTATTTGTGTTTTACAGCCAAAAAACTAGAATTCCGCCCTATTCCCATATTTTCGTGTGCTATAGCCCACGCCTTCCGAGTGGGTCCGGCCCCCCAGAGCCGGATCACCTAAAATTTTTTTGGTCCATCAAATACAACCTAAGGAACCATAGTCATCGCCTCGCCATGACCGTTACTCTTTTATTTGCGTTTTACGGCCAAACAATTAGAATTCCGCCCGATTCTCATATTTTCGTATGCTATATTTTCCTTCCGAGTGGGCCCGTGCCCCCTAGAAAAGCGGATCGCTTCAAAAAATTTTGGGCAATCAAATACGACCTAAGGAACCATAGTCACCGCCCCGTCATGACTGCTCCTCATTGTTTTGCGTTTTATGGATAAAAAACTAGAATTCTGCCCGATTCAGATATTTTCTTGTGCTATAGCCCACGTCTTCCGAGTGGGTCGGGCCGCCCAGAACCGGGTCGCCTCGCCATAACTGTTCCTTATTTATTTGCATTTTACAGCCAAAAAGCTAAAATTCTGCCCAATTCCCATATTTTCATATGCTACTTCTAGTGGGCAGGGCCCTAGAATTCTGCCTGATTCTCATATTTTCGTGTGCTAGCCCACACATTCCGAGTGGTCCCGGGCCCCCGGAACTGAATTGCCTAAAAATTTTCTGGGCCATCAAATACGACCTTAGGAACCATAATCAACGCCCCGTCATGCATGCTCCTTGTTTTTTTGCATTTAACGGCCAAAAAACTAGAATTGTGCCCGATTCCCATATTTTTGTGTGCTATAGCCCATGCCTTCCGAGTGGGTCGGGCCCCCCAAAACCGGATCGCCTAAAATTTTTTTGGGCCATCAAATACAACCTAAGGAACCATAGTCACCGCACTGCCATGACCGTTCCTCATTTATTTGCATTTTATAGCAAAAAAACTAGAATTCCGCCCGATTCACATATTTTCGTGTGCTATATCCCACGCATTCCGAGTGGGCTCGGGCCCCCTGGTACCGAATCGCCTAAACTTTTTCCAAGCATTCAAATACGACCTAAGGAATCATAGTCACTGCCCCTCCATGACCGTTCCTCCTTTTTTTGCATTTTAAGGCAAAGAAACTAGAATTTCGCCCGATTCCCATATTTTCGTGTGCTATATAGCCCACGCCACAAAATTGGATCGCCTAAATTTTTTTCGGGCCATCAAATATGACCTAAGGAACCATAGTCACTGCCCCGTCATTACTACTCCATGTTTGTTTTGTGTTTTATGGCCAAAAAACTAGAATTCTACCTGATTCCCATATTGTCGTGTGCTATAGCCCACGCCTTCCGAGTGGGCCCGGCCCCCTAAAAAAGCGGATCGCCTAAAAAACTTTTGGGCCATCAAATATGACCAAAGGAACCATTGTCACCGCCCCGTCATGACTGCTCCTCATTGTTTTGCGTTTTATGGCCAAAAAACTAGAATTCTGCCCGATTCCCATATTTTCGTGTGCTATTGCCCACGTCTTCCGAGTGGGTCGAGCCCCCCAGAACCGGATCGCCTAAAATTTTTTCGGGCCATCAAATACAACCTAAGGAATCATATTCACTACCCGGCCATGAACGTTCCTCGTTTATTTGCATTTTACGGCAACAAAACTAGAATTCCGCCCCTATTCCCATATTTTCGTGTGCTATATCCCACGCATTCCGAGTGGGCTCGGGCCCCCCGGAACCGATTTGCCTAAACTTTTTCCGAGCCATAAAATACGACCTAAGGAATCATAGTCACTGCCCCTCCTTGACTGTTCCTCATTTTTTTGCATTTTAAGGCAAAAAAACTAGAATTCCGCCCGATTCCCATATTTTTGTGTGCTATATAGCCCACGCCACAGAATCGGATCGCCTAAAAATTTTTCGGGCCATCAAATATGACCTAAGGAACCATAGTCACTGCCTCGTCATTACTACTCTATGTTTGTTTTGCGTTTTACGGCCAAAAACTCAAATTCTACCTGATTCCCATATTGCTGTGTGCTATAGCCCACGCCTTCCGAGTGGGCCCGGCCCCCTAGAAAAGCGGATCGCCTAAAATATTTTCGGGGCATCAAATACGACCTAAGGAACCATAATCAATGCTCCTTCATGCATGCTCCACGTTGTTTTGCATTTAATGGCCAAAAATCTGGAATTATGCTCGATTCCCATATTTTCGTGTGCTATAGCCCATGCCTTCCGAGTGGGTCGGGGCCTCCAGAACCGGATCACCTAAAATTTTTCCGTTTCATCAAATACGACCTAAGGAACCATAGTCACCGCCCCTCCATGACCGTTCCTTGTTTATTTGAGTTTTACCCGGCAAAAAATAGAATTCCGCCCGATTCCCATATTTTCGTGTGCTATATAGCCCACGCCTTCCGAGTGGGCCCGGGCCTCCCATCATCGGATCGCCTAAATTTTTTTCAGGTCATCAAATACGACCTAAGGAACCATAGTCACCACCCTGTCATGACTGCTCCTTGTTTTTTTGCGTCTTACGGCCAAAAAACTAGAATTTCGCCCGATTTCCATATTTTTGTTTGATATAGCCCAAGCCTTCCGAGTGGGCCCGGGCCCCCCATCATAGGATCACCTAAATAATTTTCGGGCCATCAAATACGACCTAAGGAACCAAAATCAATGCCTGCCCCGTCATGCATGCTCCTCGTTGTTTTGCATTTAACGGCCAAAAATCTAGAATTATGCCCGATTCCCATATTTTCGTGTGCTATAGCGCATGCCTTCCGAGTGGGTCGGGCCCCCCAGAACCGGATAGCCTAAAAATTTTCCAGGCCATCAAATACAACATAAGGAACCACAGTCACCACCCCACCATGACCGTTCCTTGTTTATTTGCATTTTACGGATTCTACCTGATTCCCATATTGTCGTGTGCTATAGCCCACGCCTTCCGAGTGGGCCCGACCCCCTAGAAAAGCGGATCGCCTAAAATATTTTCGGGCCATAAAATACGAACAAAGGAACCATAGTCACCGCCCCGTCATGACTGCTCCTCATTGTTTTTCGTTTTATGGCCAAAAAACTAGAATTCTACCCGATTCCCATATTTTTGTGTGCTATAGCCCACGCCTTCGGAGTGGGTCGGGCCCTCCAGAAGTGGATCGCCTAAAAATTTTCCGGGCCATCAAATAGGACCTAAGGAACTATAGTCACCACCCCTCCATGATCGTTCCTCGTTTAATTGAGTTTTACCCGGCAAAAAACTAGAATTCTGCCCGATTCCCATATTTTCGTGTGCTATAGCCCATGCCTTCCGAGTGGGCCCAGGCCCCCCATCATCGGATAGCCTAAAACTTTTTCAGGCCATCAAATATGACCTAAGGAACCATAGTCACCACCCTGTCATGACTGCTTCTTAGTTTTTTTGCGTCTTACGGCCAAAAAACTAGAATTCCGCCCGGTTCCCATATTTTCGTGTGCTCCCACGCCTTCCGAGTGGGCCCGAGCCCCCTATCATAGGATCTCCTAAAATAATTTCGGGCCTTCAAATATGACCTAAGGAACCATAGTCACCACCCCATCATGACTCCTCTTCATTTATTTGCGCTTTATGGCCAAAAAAACTAGAATTCTGCCCGATTCAGATATTTTCTTATACCATAGCCCACGCCTTCCGAGTGGGCCCGGACCCCAGTACCGGATCACCTAAAAATATTTTGGGCCATCAAATATGACCTAAGGAACCATAGTCACCACCCCGTCATGACTGTTCCTCATTTCTTTGCGTTTTACGGCCAAAAAACTAGAATTCTGCCCGATTCCCATATTTTCATGTGCTATAGACCACGCCTTCCGAGTAGGTCGGACCCCCCAGAACCGGATCGCCTAAAATTTTTTCGGGCCATCAAATACAACCTAAGGATTCATATTCATCGCCTCGCCATGACCGTTCCTCGTTTATTTACGTTTTATGGCCAAAAAACTAGAATTCCGCCCGATTCCCATATTTTCGTGTGCTACATCCCAGTGGGTAGGGCCCCCGGACATTGATCGCCTAATATATTTTCGGGCCATCAAAAACGACCTAAGGAAAAATAGTCACTGCCCCGCCATGACCTTTCCTCGTTTTATTGTGTTTTACGGCCAAAAAACTAGAACTCCGCCTGATTCTCATATTTTCATGTGCTATAGCCCACGCCTTCCGAATGGGCCTGGCCCCCCGGACCCCGATCGCCTAAAATTTTTCCAGGCCATCAAATACGACTTAAGGAACCATAGTCACCGCCCCTCCATGACCGCTCCTCATTTGTTTTTTGCGTTTTACGGCCAAAAAACTAGAATTTTGCCCGATTCCCATATTTTCATATGCTATAGCCCACGCCTTCCGAGTGGGCCCGGGTCCCCCGGAACTGAATCGCCTAAAATTTTTCTGGGCCATCAAATACGACCTAAGGAACCATAGTCAATGCTCTGTCATGCATGCTACTCGTTGTTTTGCATTTTACGGCCAAAAAACTTGAATTCTGCCCAATTCTCATATTTTCGTGTGCTATAGCCCACGCATACCGAGTGGGCTCGGGCCCCCAGACCCGGGTCATCCATATTTTTTTGGGCCATAAAATACGACCTAAGGAACCATAGTCAATGCCCTGTCATGACTGCTCCTTGTTGTTTTGCATTTTACATCCAAAAACTAGAATTTTGCCTGATTCCCAAACTTTCGTATGCCCACGCCTTCTGAGTGGGCCCGGTCCCCCCAGAACCGAATCGCCTAAAATTTTTATGAGCCATCAAATACGACCTAAGGAACCATAGTCACTGCCTCGTCATGATTGCTCCTCATTTCTATGCGTTTTACGGCCAAAAAACTAGAATTCCGCCTGATTCTCATATTTTCGTGTGTTATAGCCAACGCCTTCAGAGTGGGTCGGGCTCCCCAGAACCGGATTTCCTAATTTTTTTCCGAGCCATCAAATGCGACCTAAGGAACCATAGTCACCGCCCCTCTATGACCGTTCCTTGTTTATTTGTGTTTTACGTCCAAAAAACTAGAATTCTGCCTGATTCTCATATTTTCGTGTGCTTTAGCCCACGCCTTCTGAGTGGGCCCGGCCCCCCATCATCGGATCGCATAAAGTTTTTTTGGGCCATCAAATACGACCTAAGGAACCATAGTCACTACTCTGTCATGACTGCTCCTCATTGCTTTGCGTCTTACGGCCAAAAAACTAGAATTCTGCCCGTTTCCTAGTGGGCCCGGGCCCCCTAGAAAAGCGGATCGCTTAAAAAATTTTTAGGCAATCAAATACGACCTAAGGAACCATAATCACCGCACCGTCATGATTGTTCCTCATTGTTTTGCATTTTATGGATAAAAAACTAGAATTCCGCCCGATTCACATATTTTCTTGTGCTATAGCCCACGCCTTCCGAGTGGGCCCGGGACTCCCATCATCGGATCGCCTAAAAATTTTTCAGGCCATCAAATACGACCTAAGGAACCATAGTCATCACCCTTTCATGACTGCTCCTTGTTTTTTTTTGCGTCTTACGGCCAAAAAACTAGAATTCCACCTGATTCCCATATTTTCGTGTGCTATAGCCCACGCCTTCCGAGTGGGCCCGACCTAAGGAACCATAATCAATGCCTCGTCATGCATGCTCCTTGTTGTTTTGCATTTAACGGCAAAAAAACTAGAATTGTGCCCGATTCCCATATTTTCGTATGCTATAGCCCATGCCTTTCTAGTGGGTCGGGCCCCCCAGAACCGGATCACCTAAAAATTATCCGGGCCATCAAATACAACCTAAGGAACCATAGTCACCGCCCTGCCATGACCGTTCCTCGTTCATTTGCTTTTTACGGCAAAAAACTAGAATTTTGCCCGATTCCCATATTTTCGTGTGCTATATCCCACGCATTCCGAGTGGGCTCGGGCCCCCCAGAACTGAATCGTCTAAACTTTTTTCGAGCCATCAAATACGACCTAAGGAATCATAGTCACTGCCCCTCCATGACCATTCCTCATTGTTTTGCATTTTAAGGTAAAAAAACTAGAATTCCGCCCGATTCCCATATTTTCGTGTGCTATATAGCCCACGCCACAGAATCGGATCGCCTAAAAACTTTTCGGCCCATCAAATATGACCTAAGGAACCATAGTCACTGCCCCTTCATTACTACTCCATTTATGTTTTGCATTTTACGGCCAAAAAACTAGAATTCTACCTGATTCCCATATTGTCGTGCGCTATATCCCACGCCTTCCGAGAGGGCCCGACCCCCTAGAAAAGCGGATCACCTAAAATGTTTTCGGGCCATCAAATATGAACAACGGAACCATAGTCACCTCCCCGTCATGACTGCTCCTCATTGTTTTGCGTTTTATGGCCAAAAAACTAGAATTCTGCCCGATTCCCATATTTTCATGTGCTATAGCCCACGCCTTACGAGTGGGTCGGGCCCTCCAGAAGCGGATCGCCTAAAATTTTTCCGGGCCATCAAATATGACCTAAGGAACCATATTCACTACCCCTCCATGACCGTTCCTCATTTAATTGAGTTTTACCCGGCAAAAAACTAGAATTCTACCCGATTCCCATATTTTCGTGTGCTATAGCCCACGCCTTCCGAGTGGGCCCGGCCCCCCCATTATCGGATCGCCTAAAAATTTTTCAGGCCATTAAATACGACCTAAGGAACCATAGTCACCACCCTGTGATGACTACTTCTTGTTTTTTTGCATCTTACGGCCAAAAAACTTGAATTCCGCCCGGTTCCCATATTTTCGTGTGCTCCCACGCCTTCCGAGTGGGCCCGGGCCCCCTATCATAGGATCTTCTAAAAACTTTTCGGGCAATCAAATATGACCTAAGGAACCATAGTCATCACCCCGTCATGACTCCTCTTCTTTGTTTTGCGTTTTTTGGCCGAAAAAATAGAATTCCGCCCGATTCACATATTTTCTTGTACCATAGCTCACGCCTTCCGAGTGGGCCCGGACCCCCAGTACCGGATCACCTAAAAATATTTCGGGCCATCAAATATGACCTAAGAACCATATTCACCGCCCCGTCATGACTGCTCCTCATTTCTTTGCGTTTTACGGCAAAAAAACTAGAATTCCGCGTGATTCTCATATTTTCGTGTGCTATAGCCCACGCCTTTCGAGTGGGTCGGGCTCCCCAGAAACGGATTTCCTAAATTTTTTTTGAGCCATCAAATACAACCTAAGGAACCATAGTCACCGCCCCTCTATGACCGTTCCTCGTTTATTTGTGTTTTACGTCCAAAAAACTAGAATTCTGCCCGATTCCCATATTTTCGTGTGCTATAGCCCACGCCTTCTGAGTGGGCCCGCCCCCCATCATCGGATCGCCTAAAAATTTTTTGGGCCTTCAAATACGACCTAAGGAACCATAGTCACCACTCTGTCATGACTGCTCCTCATTGTTTTGTGTCTTACGGCAAAAAACTAGAATTCTGCCCGTTTTCGAGTGTGCCCGGGCCCCCTAGAAAAGCGGATCGCTTAAAAATTTTCCAAGCAATCAAATACTACCTAAGGAACCATAGTCACCGCCCCGTCATGACTGTTCCTCATTGTTTTGCGTTTTATGGATAAAAAACTAGAATTCCGCCCGATTCACATATTTTCTTGTGCTATAGCCCATGCCTTCCGAGTGGGCCCGGGCCTCCCATCATCGGATCGCCTAAAAAAATTTCAGGCTATCAAATACGACCTAATGAACCATAGTCACCACCCTGTCATGACTGCTCCTTGTTTTTTTGTGTCTTACGGCCAAAAAACTAGAATTCCGCCCGATTCCCATATTTTTATGTGCTATAGCCCACGCCTTCCGAGTGGGCCCGGGCCCCCCATCATAGGATCGCCTAAAAATTTTCCGGGCCATCAAATACGACCTAAGGAACCATAATCAATGCCCCGTCATGCATGCTCCTCGTGTTTTTGCATTTAATGGCCAAAAACTGGAATTGTGCCCGATTCCCATATTTTCGGGTGTTATAGCCCATGCCTTTCGAGTGGGTCGGGCCCCCCAGAATCAGATCGCCTAAAAAATTTTCAGGCCATTAAATACAACCTAAGGAACCATAGTCACCGCCCCGCCATGACTGTTCCTCGTTTATTTGCATTTTACGTCAAAAAACTAGAATTTTGCCCGATTCCCATATTTTCGTGTGCTATATCCCACGCATTCCGAGTGGGCTCGGGCCACCCGGAACCAAATTGCCTAAACTTTTTCCGAGCCATTCAATATGACCTAAGGAATCATAGTCACTGCCCCTCCATGTCCGTTCCTCATTTTTTTGCATTTAAGGTAAAAACAACTAGAATTCCCCCCCGATTCCCATATTTCGTGTGCTATATAGCCCACGCCACAGAATCGGATCACCTAAAAATTTTTCGGGCCATCAAATAAGACCTAAGGAACCATAGTCAATGCCCCGTCATTACTACTCCATGTTTGTTTTGCATTTTACGGCCAAAAAACTAGAATTCTACCTGATTCCCATATTGTCGTGTGCTATAGCCCACGCCTTCCGAGTGGGCCCGACCCCCCTAGAAAAGCGGATCACATAAAATATTTTCGGGCCATCAAAGACAAACAAATGAACCATAGTCACCGCCCCGTCATGACTGCTCCTCATTGTTTTGCATTTTATGGCCAAAAAACTAGAATTCTGCCCGATTCCCATATTTTCGTGTGCTATAGCCCACTCCTTACGAGTGGGTCGGGCCCTCCAGAAGCGGATCGCCTAAAATTTTTTCGGGCCATCAAATATGACCTAAGAAACCATATTCACTACCCCTCCATGACCGTTCCTCGTTTAATTGAGTTTTACCCGGCAAAAAACTAGAATTCTACCAGATTCCCATATTTTCATGTGCTATAGCCCACGCCTTCCGAGTGGGCCCGGCCCCCCCATCATCGGATCGCCTAAAAATTTTTCAAGCCATCAAATACGACCTAAGGAACCATAGTCACCACCCTATCATGACTGCTTCTTGTTTTTTTGTGTCTTACGGCCAAAAAACTAGAATTTCGCCCGGTTCCCATATTTTCGTGTACTCCCACGCCTTCCGAGTGGGCCCGGGCCCCCTATTATAGGATCTCCTAAAAACTTTTCGGGCAATCAAATATGACCTAAGGAACCATAGTCACCACCCCGTCATGACTCCTCTTCATTGTTTTGCATGTTTTGGCCAAAAATATAGAATTCCGCCCGATTCACATATTTTCTTGTACCATAGCTAACGCCTTCCGAGTGGGCCCGGACCCCCAGTACCGGATCACCTAAAAATATTTTGGGCCATCAAATATGACCTAAGAACCATATTCACCGCCCCGTCATGACTACTCCTCATTTCTTTGCATTTTACGGCCAAAAAACTAGAATTCCGCGTTATTCTCATATTTTCGTGTGCTATAGCCCACGCCTTCCGAGTGGGTTGGGCTCCCCAGAAACGGATTTCCTAAATTTTTTTTGAGCCATCAAATATGACCTAAGGAACCATAGTCACCGCCCCTCTATGACCGTTCCTTGTTTATTTGTGTTTTACGTCCAAAAAACTAGAATTCTGCCCGATTCCTATATTTTCGTGTGCTATAGCCCACGCCTTCTGAGTGGGCCCGCCCCCCATCATCGGATCGCCTAAAAAAATTTTGGGCCATCAAATACGACCTAAGGAACCATAGTCACCACTCTGTCATGACTGCTCCTCATTGTTTTGCGTCTTACGGCAAAAAACTAGAATTCTGCCCGTTTCTGAGTGGGCCCGGGCCCCCTAGAAAGGCGGATCGCTTAAAAATTTTCCAAGCAATCAAATACGACCTAAGGAACCATAGTCACCGCCCCGTCATGACTGTTCCTCATTGTTTTGCGTTTTATGGATAAAAAACTAGAATTCCGCCCGATTCACATATTTTCTTGTGCTATAGCCCACGCCTTCCGAGTGGGCCCGGGCCTCCCATCATCGGATCGCCTAAAAAAATTTCAGGCTATCAAATACGACCTAATGAACCATAGTCACCACCCTGTCATGACTGCTCCTTGTTTTTTTGCGTCTTACGGCCAAAAAACTAGAATTCCGCCCGATTCCCATATTTTCCTGTGCTATAGCCCACGCCTTCCGAGTGGGCCCGGGCCCCCCATCATAGGATCGCCTAAAATTTTTCTGGGCCATCAAATACGACCTAAGGAACCATAATCAATGCCCCGTCATGCATGCTCCTCGTTTTTTTGCATTTAACGGCAAAAAAACTGGAATTGTGCCTGATTCCCATATTTTTGGGTGTTATAGCCCATGCCTTTCGAGTGGGTCGGGCCCCCCTGAATCAGATCGCCTAAAAATTTTCCGGGCCATCAAATACAACCTAAGGAACCATAGTCACCGCCCCGCCATGACTGTTCCTCATTTATTTGCATTTTACGTCAAAAAACTAGAATTTTGCCCGATTCCCATATTTTCGTGTGCTATATCCCACGCATTCCGAGTGGGCTCGGGCCCCCCGGAACCAAATTGCCTAATCATTTTCCGAGCCATTCAATACGACCTAAGGAATCATAGTCAGTGCCCCTCCATGACCGTTCCTCATTTGTTTGCTTTTTAAGGTAAAAACAACTAGAATTCCCCCCCGATTCCCATATTTTTGTGTGCTATATAGCCCACGCCACAGAATCGGATCGCCTAAAATTTTTTTGGGCCATCAAATACGACCTAAGGAACCATAGTCAATGCCCCGTCATTACTACTCCATGTTTGCTTTGCATTTTACGACCAAAAAACTAGAATTCTACCTGATTCCCATATTGTCGTGTGCTATAGCCCACGCCTTCCGAGTGGGCCCAACCCCCCTAGAAAAGCGGATCATATAAAATATTTTCGGGCCATCAAATACAAACAAAAGAACCATAGTCACCGCCCCGTCATGACTGCTCCTCATTGTTTTGCGTTTTATGGCCAAAAAACTAGAATTCTGCCCGATTCCCATATTTTCGTGTGCTATAGCCCACGCCTTCCGAGTGGGTCGGGCCCTCCAGAAGCGGATCGCCTAAAAATTTTCCGGGCCATCAAATACATCCTAAGGAACCATAGTCACCTCCCCTCCATTACCGTTCCTCGTTTAATTGAGTTTTACCCGGCAAAAAACTAAAATTTTGCCCGATTCTCATATTTTTGTGTGCTATAGCCCACGCCTTCTGAGTGGGCCCGGGCCCCCATCATCGGATCGCCTAAAATTTTTTCAGGCCATCAAATACGACCTAAGGAACCATAGTCACCACCCTATCATGACTGCTTCTTGTTTTTTAGCGTCTTACGGCCAAAAAACTAGAATTCCGCCCGGTTCCCATATTTTCGTGTGCTCCCATGCCTTCCGAGTGGGCCCAGGCCCCCTATAATAGGATCTCCTAAAAAGAATTTGGGCCATCCAATATGACCTAAGGAACCATAGTCACCACCCCGTCATGACTCCTCTTAATATTTTTGAGTTTTATGGCCAAAAAAACTAGAATTCCGCCCGATTCCCATATTTTCGTGTGCTATAGCCCACGCCTTCTGAGTGGGCCCGGCCCCCCCATCATCGGATCGCCTAAAAATATTTTGGGCCATCAAATACGACCTAAGGAACTATAGTCACCACTCTGTCATTAGTGCTCCTCATTGTTTTGCGTCTTACGGCCAAAAAACTAGAATTCTGCACGTTTTCGAGTGGGCCCGGGCCCCCTAGAAAAGCGGATCGCTTAAAAAATTTCTAGGCAATCAAATACAACCTAAGGAACCATAGTCACCGCCCCGTCATGACTGTTCCTCATTATTTTATGTTTTATGGATAAAAAATTAGAATTCCGCCCTATTCACATATTTTCTTGTGCTATAGCCCACGCCTTCCGAATGGGCCCGGGCCCCCCATCATCGGATCGCCTAAAAAATTTTCAGGCCATTAAATACGACCTAAGGAACCATAGTCACCACCCTGTGATGACTGCTTCTTGTTTTTTTGCATCTTACGGCCAAAAAACTTGAATTCCGCCCAGTTCCCAAATTTTCGTGTGCTCCCACGCCTTCCGAGTGGGCCCGGGCCCTCTATCATAGGATCTCCTAAAAACTTTTCGGGCAATCAAATATGACCTAAGGAACCATAGTCACCACCCCGTCATGACTCCTCTTCATTGTTTTGCGTTTTTTGGCCAAAAAAATAGAATTCCGCCCGATTCACATATTTTCTTGTACTATAGCTCACGCCTTCCGAGTGGGCCCGGACCCCCAGTACCGGATCACCTAAAAATATTTTGGGCCATCAAATATGACCTAAGAACCATATTCACCGCCCCGTTATGACTGCTCCTCATTTCTTTGTATTTTACGGCCAAAAAACTATAATTCCACGTGATTCTCATATTTTCGTATGCTATAGCCCACGCCTTCCGAGTGGGTCGGGCTCCCCAGAAACGGATTTCCTAAAAAAAGTTTTGAGCCATCAAATACGACCTAAGGAACCATAGTCACCGCCCCTCTATGACCGTTCCTCGTTTATTTGTGTTTTACGTCCAAAAAATTAGAATTCTGCCCGATTCCCTTATTTTCGTGTGCTATAGCCCATGCCTTCTGAGTGGGCCCGGCCCCCCCATCATCGGATCGCCTAAAAATTTTTTGTGCCATCAAATACGACCTAAGGAACCATAGTTACCACTTTGTCATGACTGCTCCTCATTGTTTTGCGTCTTACGGCCAAAAAACTAGAATTCTGCCCCTTTCCGAGTGGGCCCGGGCCCCCTAGAAAAGCGGATCGCTAAAAAAATTTCCCAAGCAATCAAATATGACCTAAGGAACCATAGTCACCGCCCCGTCATGACTGTTTCTCATTTTTTTGCGTTTTATGGATAAAAAACTAGAATTCCGCCCGATTCACATATTTTCTTGTGCTATAGCCCACGCCTTCCGAGTGGGCCCGGGCCTCCCATCATCGGATCGCCTAAAAACATTTCAGGCTATCAAATACGACCTAATGAACCATAGTCACCACCCTATCATGACTGCTCCTTGTTTTTTTGCGTCTTACGGCCAAAAAACTAGAATTTCGCCCGATTCCCATATTTTCCTGTGCTATAGCCCACGCCTTCCGAGTGGGCCCGGGCCCCCCATCATAGGATCGCCTAAAATTTTTTCGGGCCATCAAATACGACCTAAGGAACAATAATCAATGCCCCGTCATGCATGCTCCTCGTTTTTTTGCATTTAACGGCCAAAAAACTGGAATTGTGCCCGATTCCCATATTTTCGGGTGTTATAGCCCATACCTTTCGAGTGGGTCGGGCCCCCCTGAATCGGATCGCCTAAAAATTTTCCGGGCCATCAAATACAACCTATGGAACCATAGTCACCGCCCTGCCATGACTGTTCCTCGTTTATTTGCATTTTACGTCAAAAAACTAGAATTTTCCCCGATTCCCATATTTTCGTGTGCTATATCCCACGCATTCCGAGTGGGCTCGGGCCCCCCGGAACCAAATTGCCTAAACTTTTTCCGAGCCATTCAATACGACCTAAGGAATCATAGTCACTGCCCCTCCATGACCGTTCCTCATTTTTTTGCATTTTAAGGTAAAAACAACTAGAATTCCCCCCGATTCCCATATTTTCGTGTGCTATATAGCCCACGCCACAGAATCGGATCGCCTAAAATTTTTTCGGGCCATCAAATACGACCTAAGGAACCATAGTCAATGCCACGTCATTACTACTCCATGTTTGTTTTGCATTTTACGGCCAAAAAACTAGAATTCTACCTGATTCCCATATTGTCGTGTGCTATAGCCCACGCCTTCCGAGTGGGCCCGACCCTCCTAGAAAAGCGGATCACATAAAATATTTTCGGGCCATCAAAGACAAACAAAGGAACCATAGTCACCGCCCCGTCATGACTGCTCCTCATTGTTTTGCGTTTTATGGCCAAAAAACTAGAATTCTGCCCGATTCCCATATTTTCGTGTGCTATAGCCCACGCCTTACGAGTGGGTCGGGCCCTCCAGAAGCGGATCGCCTAAAATTTTTCCGGGCCATCAAATATGACCTAAGGAACCATATTCACTACCCCTCCATGACCGTTCCTCGTTTAATTGAGTTTTACCCGGCAAAAAACTAGAATTCTGCCCGATTCCCATATTTTCGTGAGTTATAGCCCACGCCTTCCGAGTGGGCCCGGGCCCCCATTATCGGATCGCCTAAAATTTTTTCAGGCCATCAAATACGACCTAAGGAACCATAGTGACCACCCTATCATGACTGCTTCTTGTTTTTTTGCGTCTTACGGCCAAAAAACTAGAATTCCGCCCGGTTCCCATATTTTCGTGTGCTCCCACGCCTTCCGAGTGGGCCCGGGCCCCCTATAATAGGATCGCCTAAAAATATTTTGGGCCATCCAATATGACCTAAGGAACCATAGTCACCACCCCGTCATGACTCCTCTTCATGTTTTTGTGTTTTATGGCCAAAAAATTTAGAATTCCGCCCGATTCACATATTTTCGTGTGCTATAGCCCACGCCTTCTGAGTGGGCCCGGCCCCCCCATCATCGGATCACCTAAAAATATTTTGGGCCATCAAATACGACCTAAGAAACCATAGTCACCACTCTGTCATGAGTGCTCCTCATTGTTTTGCGTCTTACGGCCAAAAAACTAGAATTCTGCACGTTTCCGAGTAGGCCCGGGCCCCCTAGAAAAGCGGATCGCTTAAAAAATTTCCAGGAAATCAAATACAACCTAAGGAGGCATAGTCACCGCCACGTCATGACGGTTCCTCATTGTTTTGCGTTTTATGGATAAAAAACTAGAATTCCGCCCGATTCTCATATTTTCTTGTGCTATAGCCCACGCCTTCCGAGTGGGCCCAGGCCTCCCATCATCGGATCGCCTAAAAATTTTTCAGGCAATCAAATACGACCTAATGAACCATAGTCACCATCCTGTCATGATTGCTCCTTGTTTTTTTGTGTCTTACGGCCAAAAAACTAGAATTCCGCCCGATTCCCATATTTTCCTGTGCTATAGCCCACGCCTTCCGAGTGGGCCCGGGCCCCCCATCATAGGATCGCCTAAAATTTTTCCGGGCCATCAAATACGATCTAAGGAACCATAATCAATGCCCCATTATGCATGCTCCTCGTTGTTTTGCATTTAACGGCCAAAAAACTGGAATTGTGCCCGATTCCCATATTTTCGGGTGTTATAGCCCATGCCTTTCAAGTGGGTCGGGCCCCCCAGAATCGGATCGTCTAAAAATTTTCCGGGCCATCAAATACAACCTAAGGAACCATAGTCACCGCCCCGCCATGACTGTTCCTCGTTTATTTGCATTTTACGTCAAAAAACTAGAAATTTGCCCGATTTCCATATTTTCGTGTGCTATATCCCACGCATTCCGAGTGGGCTCGGGCCCCCCGAACCAAATTGCCTAAACTTTTTCTGAGCCATTCAATACGACCTAAGGAATCATAGTCACTGTCCCTCCATGACTGTTCCTCATTTTTTTGCATTTTAAGGTAAAAACAACTAGAATTCCCCCCGATTCCCATATTTTCGTGTGCTATATAGCCCATGCCACAGAATCGGATCGCCTAAAATTTTTTCGGGCCATCAAATACGACCTAAGGAACCATAGTCAATGCCCCGTCATTACTACTCCATGTTTGTTTTGCATTTTACGGCCAAAAAACTTGAATTCTACCTGATTCCCATATTGTCGTGTGCTATAGCCCACGCCTTCCGAGTGGGCCCAACCCCCCTAGAAAAGCGGATCATATAAAATATTTTCGGGCCATCAAATACAAACAAAAGAACCATAGTCACCGCCCCGTCATGACTGCTCCTCATTGTTTTGCGTTTTATGGCCAAAAAACTAGAATTCTGCCCGATTCCCATATTTTCGTGTGCTATAGCCCACGCCTTCCGAGTGGGTCGGGCCCTCCAGAAGCGGATCGCCTAAAAATTTTCCGGGCCATCAAATACATCCTAAGGAACCATAGTCACCTCCCCTCCATTACCGTTCCTCGTTTAATTGAGTTTTACCCGGCAAAAAACTAAAATTTTGCCCGATTCTCATATTTTTGTGTGCTATAGCCCACGCCTTCTGAGTGGGCCCGGGCCCCCATCATCGGATCGCCTAAAATTTTTTCAGGCCATCAAATACGACCTAAGGAACCATAGTCACCACCCTATCATGACTGCTTCTTGTTTTTTAGCGTCTTACGGCCAAAAAACTAGAATTCCGCCCGGTTCCCATATTTTCGTGTGCTCCCATGCCTTCCGAGTGGGCCCAGGCCCCCTATAATAGGATCTCCTAAAAAGAATTTGGGCCATCCAATATGACCTAAGGAACCATAGTCACCACCCCGTCATGACTCCTCTTAATATTTTTGAGTTTTATGGCCAAAAAAACTAGAATTCCGCCCGATTCCCATATTTTCGTGTGCTATAGCCCACGCCTTCTGAGTGGGCCCGGCCCCCCCATCATCGGATCGCCTAAAAATATTTTGGGCCATCAAATACGACCTAAGGAACTATAGTCACCACTCTGTCATTAGTGCTCCTCATTGTTTTGCGTCTTACGGCCAAAAAACTAGAATTCTGCACGTTTTCGAGTGGGCCCGGGCCCCCCTAGAAAAGCGGATCGCTTAAAAAATTTCTAGGCAATCAAATACAACCTAAGGAACCATAGTCACCGCCCCGTCATGACTGTTCCTCATTATTTTATGTTTTATGGATAAAAAATTAGAATTCCGCCCTATTCACATATTTTCTTGTGCTATAGCCCACGCCTTCCGAGTGGGCCCGGGCCCCCCATCATCGGATCGCCTAAAAAATTTTCAGGCCATTAAATACGACCTAAGGAACCATAGTCACCACCCTGTGATGACTGCTTCTTGTTGTTTTGCATCTTACGGCCAAAAAACTTGAATTCCGCCCAGTTCCCAAATTTTCGTGTGCTCCCACGCCTTCCTAGTGGGCCCGGGCCCTCTATCATAGGATCTCCTAAAAACTTTTCGGGCAATCAAATATGACCTAAGGAACCATAGTCACCACCCCGTCATGACTCCTCTTCATTGTTTTGCGTTTTTTGGCCAAAAAAATAGAATTCCGCCCGATTCACATATTTTCTTGTACTATAGCTCACGCCTTCCGAGTGGGCCCGGACCCCCAGTACCGGATCACCTAAAAATATTTTGGGCCATCAAATATGACCTAAGAACCATATTCACCGCCCCGTTATGACTGCTCCTCATTTCTTTGTATTTTACGGCCAAAAAACTATAATTCCACGTGATTCTCATATTTTCGTATGCTATAGCCCACGCCTTCCGAGTGGGTCGGGCTCCCCAGAAACGGATTTCCTAAAAAAAATTTTGAGCCATCAAATACGACCTAAGGAACCATAGTCACCGCCCCTCTATGACCGTTCCTCGTTTATTTGTGTTTTACGTCCAAAAAATTAGAATTCTGCCCGATTCCCTTATTTTCGTGTGCTATAGCCCATGCCTTCTGAGTGGGCCCGGCCCCCCCATCATCGGATCGCCTAAAAATTTTTTGTGCCATCAAATACGACCTAAGGAACCATAGTTACCACTTTGTCATGACTGCTCCTCATTGTTTTGCGTCTTACGGCCAAAAAACTAGAATTCTGCCCCTTTCCGAGTGGGCCCGGGCCCCCTAGAAAAGCGGATCGCTAAAAAAATTTCCCAAGCAATCAAATATGACCTAAGGAACCATAGTCACCGCCCCGTCATGACTGTTTCTCATTTTTTTGCGTTTTATGGATAAAAAACTAGAATTCCGCCCGATTCACATATTTTCTTGTGCTATAGCCCACGCCTTCCGAGTGGGCCCGGGCCTCCCATCATCGGATCGCCTAAAAACATTTCAGGCTATCAAATACGACCTAATGAACCATAGTCACCACCCTATCATGACTGCTCCTTGTTTTTTTGCGTCTTACGGCCAAAAAACTAGAATTTCGCCCGATTCCCATATTTTCCTGTGCTATAGCCCACGCCTTCCGAGTGGGCCCGGGCCCCCCATCATAGGATCGCCTAAAATTTTTTCGGGCCATCAAATACGACCTAAGGAACAATAATCAATGCCCCGTCATGCATGCTCCTCGTTTTTTTGCATTTAACGGCCAAAAAACTGGAATTGTGCCCGATTCCCATATATTCGGGTGTTATAGCCCATACCTTTCGAGTGGGTCGGGCCCCCCTGAATCGGATCGCCTAAAAATTTTCCGGGCCATCAAATACAACCTATGGAACCATAGTCACCGCCCTGCCATGACTGTTCCTCGTTTATTTGCATTTTACGTCAAAAAACTAGAATTTTCCCCGATTCCCATATTTTCGTGTGCTATATCCCACGCATTCCGAGTGGGCTCGGGCCCCCCGGAACCAAATTGCCTAAACTTTTTCCGAGCCATTCAATACGACCTAAGGAATCATAGTCACTGCCCCTCCATGACCGTTCCTCATTTTTTTGCATTTTAAGGTAAAAACAACTAGAATTCCCCCCGATTCCCATATTTTCGTGTGCTATATAGCCCACGCCACAGAATCGGATCGCCTAAAATTTTTTCGGGCCATCAAATACGACCTAAGGAACCATAGTCAATGCCACGTCATTACTACTCCATGTTTGTTTTGCATTTTACGGCCAAAAAACTAGAATTCTACCTGATTCCCATATTGTCGTGTGCTATAGCCCACGCCTTCCGAGTGGGCCCGACCCCCCTAGAAAAGCGGATGACATAAAATATTTTTGGGCCATCAAATACAAACAAAGGAACCATAGTCACCGCCCCGTCATGACTGCTCATCATTGTTTTGCGTTTTATGGCCAAAAAACTAGAATTCTGCCCGATTCCTATATTTTCGTGTGCTATAGCCCACGCCTTCCGAGTGGGTCGGGCCCTTCAGAAGCGGATCGCCTAAAATTTTTCCGGGCCATCAAATACGTCCTAAGGAACCACAGTCACCTCCCCTCCATGACCGTTCCTCGTTTAATTGAGTTTTACCCGGCAAATAACTAGAATTCTGCCCGATTCCCATAATTTCGTGTGTTATAGCCCACGCCTTCCGAGTGGGCCCGGGCCCCCATCATCGGATCGCCTAAACTTTTTTCAGGCCATCAAATATGACCTAAGGAACCATAGTCACCACCCTATCATGACTGCTTCTTGTTTGTTTGTGTCTTACGGCCAAAAAACTAGAATTTTGCCCGGTTCCCATATTTTCGTGTGCTCCCACGCCTTCCGAGTGGGCCCGGGCCCCCTATAATAGGATCTCCTAAAAATATTTTGGGCCATCCAATATGACCTAAGGAACCATAGTCACCACCCCGTCATGACTCATCTTCATGTTTTTGTGTTTTATGGCCAAAAAAATTAGAATTTCGCCCGATTCACATATTTTCGTGTGCTATAGCCCATGCCTTCTGAGTGGGCCCGGCCCCCCATCATCGGATCGCCTAAAAATATTTTGGGAAATTAAATATGACCTAAGAAACCATAGTCACCACTCTGTCATGAGTGCTCCTCATTGTTTTGCGTCTTACGGCCAAAAAACTAGAATTCTGCACGTTTCCGAGTGGGCCCGGGCCCCCTAGAAAAGCGGATCGCTTAAAATATTTCCAGGCAATCAAATACAACCTAAGGAAGCATAGTCACCGCCCCGTCATGACTGTTCCTCATTGTTTTGCGTTTTATGAATAAAAAACTAGAATTCTGCCCGATTCTCATATTTTCTTGTGCTATAGCCCACGCCTTCCGAGTGGGCCCGGGCCTCCCATCATCGGATCGCCAAAAAATTTTTCAGGCTATCAAATACGACCTAATGAACCATAGTCACCATCCTGTCATGATTGCTCCTTGTTTTTTTGCGTCTTACGGCCAAAAAACTAGAATTCTGCCCGATTCCCATATTTTCGTGTGCTATAGCCCACGCCTTCCGAGTGGGCCCGGGCCCCCTATCATAGGATTGCCTAAAAATTTTTCGGGCCATCAAGTATGACCTAAGGAACCATATTCAACGCTCCGTCATGCATGCTCCTTGTTGTTTTGCATTTAACGGCCAAAAAACTGGAATTGTGCCCGATTCCCATATTTTCGGGTGCTATAGCCCATGCCTTTCGAGTGGGTCTGGCCCCCCTGAACCAGATCGCCTAAATATTTTCCGGGCCATCAAATACAACCTAAGGAACCATAGTCACCGTCCCGCCATGACTGTTCCTCGTTTATTTGCATTTTACGGCAAAAAACTAGAATTTCGCCCGATTCCCATATTTTCGTGTGCTATATCCCACGCATTCCGAGTGGGCTCGGGCCCCCCGGAACCAAATTGCCTAAACTTTTTCCGAGCCATTCAATATGACCTAAGGAATCATAGTCACTGCCCCTCCATGACCGTTCCTCATTTTTTTGCATTTTAAGGTAAAAAAAACTAGAATTCCGCCCGATTCCCATATTTTCGTGTGCTATATAGCCCACGCCACAGAATCGGATCGCCTAAAATTTTTTCAGGCCATCAAATACGACCTAAGGAACCATAGTCAATGCCCCGTCATTACTACTCCATGTTTGTTTTGCATTTTACGGCCAAAAAACTAGAATTCTACCCGATTCCCATATTGTCGTGTGTTATAGCCCACGCCTTCCGAGTGGGCCGGACCCCCTAGAAAAGCGGATCGCATAAAATATTTTCGGGCCATCAAATACGAACAAACGAACCATAGTCACCGCCCCATCATGACTGCTCCTCATTGTTTTGCGTTTTATGGCCAAAAAACTAGAATTCTGCCCGATTCCCATATTTTTGTGTGCTATAGCCCACGCTTTCCGAGTGGGTCGGGCCCTCCAGAAGCGGATCGCCTAATATTTTTCCGGGCCATCAAATATGTCCTAAGGAACCATATTCACCGCCCCTCCATGACCGTTCCTCGTTTAATTGAGTTTTACCCGGCCAAAAACTAGAATTCCGCCCGATTCCCATATTTTCGTGTTCTATAGCCCACGCCTTCCGAGTGGGCCCGGGCCCTCATTATCAGATCGTCTAAAAATTTTTCAGGCCATCAAATACGACCTAAGGAACCATAGTCACCACCCTATCATGACTGCTTCTTGTTTTTTTGCGTCTTTCGGCCAAAAAACTAGAATTCCGCCCGGTTCCCTTATTTTTGTGTGCTCCCACGCCTTCCGAGTGGGCCCGGACCCCTAGTACTGGATCACCTAAAAATATTTCGAGCCATCAAATATGACCTAAGGAACCATAGTCACCGCCCCGTCATGACTGCTCCTCATTTCTTTGCGTTTTACGGCCAAAAAACTAGAATTCTGCCCGATTCCATTTTATTCGTGTGCTATACACCATGCCTTCCGAGTAGGTCGGGCCCCCCACAACCAGATCGCCTAAAATATTTTCGGGCCATCAAATACAACCTAAGGATCCATATTCATCGCCTGGCCATGACCGTTCCTCGTTTATTTGCGTTTTATGGCCAAAAAACTAGAATTCCGCCCGATTCCCATATTTTCGTGTGCTACATCCCAGTGGGTAGGGCCCCCGGACACGGATCGCCTAATATATTTTTGGGCCATCAAAAACGACCTAAGGAAAAATAGTCACCGCCCCGCCATGACCTTTCCTCGTTTTATTGTGTTTTACGGCCAAAAAACTAGAATTCCGCCTGATTCCCATATTTTCATGTGCTATAGCCCACGCCTTCCGAATGGGCCCGGCCCCCCGGACCCCGATCGCCTAAAATTTTTCCAGGTCATCAAATACGACTTAAGGAACCATAGTCACCGCCCCTCCATGACCGCTCCTCATTTGTTTTTTGCATTTTACGGCCAAAAAACTTGAATTCTGCCCGATTACCATATTTTCATATGCTATAGCCCACGCCTTCCGAGTGGGCCGGGCCCCCCGAAACTAAATCGCCTAAAAAATTTTTTTGGGCCATCAAATACGACCTAAGGAACCATAGTCAATGCCCCGTCATGCATGCTCCTCATTGTTTTGCATTTTACGGCCAAAAAACTTGAATTCTACCCAATTCTCATATTTTTGTATGCTATAGCCCACGCATACCGAGTGGGCCCGGGCCCCCCAGACCCGGGTCATCTATATTTTTTTTGGGCCATAAAATACGACCTAAGGAACCATAGTCAATGCCCTGTCATGACTGCTCCTTGTTGTTTTGCATTTTACGTCCAAAAAACTAGAATTTCGCCCGATTCCCAAACTTTCGTGTGCTATATAGCCCACGTCTTCCGAGTGGGCCCGGTCCCCCCAGAACCGGATCGCCTAAAATTTTTATGAGCCATCAAATACGACGTAAGGAACCATAGTCACTTCCCCATCATGATTGCTCCTCATTGCTTTGCGTTTTACGGCCAAAAAACTAGAATTCTGCCTGATTCTCATATTTTCATGTGCTATAGCCCAGGCCTTCTAAGTGGGCCCGGCTCCCCATCATCGGATCGCCTAAAAAAGTTTTGGGCCATCAAATATGACCTAAGGAACCATAGTCACCACTCTGTCTTGACTGCTCCTCATTATTTTGCGTCTTACGGCAAAAAAACTAGAATTCTGCCCGTTTCCGAGTGGGCCCGGGCCCCCAAGAAAAGCGGATAGCTTAAAAATTTTCCAAGCAATCAAATACGACCTAAGGAATCATAGGCACCGCCCCGTCGTAACTGTTCCTCATTGTTTTGCGTTTTATGGATAAAAAAGTAGAATTCCGCCCGATTCACATATTTTCTTGTGCTATAGCCCACGCCTTCCGAGTGGGCCCGGGCCCCCCAGAACCGGATCACCTAAAAAATTTTCAGGCCATCAAATATGACCTAAGGAACCATAGTCACTGCCCCATCATGACTGCTCCTCATTTCTTTGTGTTTTACGGCCAAAAAACTAGAATTCTCCTCGATTCCCATATTTTCGTATGCTATAGACCACGCCTTCCGAGTGGGTCGAACCCCCAGAACCGGGTTGCCTAAAAAATTTTCGGGCCATCAAATACAACCTAAGGAACCATAGTCATCGCCTCGCCATAACCGTTCCTTGTTTAATTGCGTGTTACCGCCAAAAATCTAGAATTCCGCTCGATTCCCATATTTTCGCGTGCTACTTCCCAGTGGGCAGGGCCCCCGGACACGGATCGCCTAAAATGTTTTCGGGCCATCAAAAATGACCTAAGGAAAAATAGTCACCGCCCCGCCATGACCTTTCCTCCTTTTTTTGCATTTTACAGTCAAAAAACTAGAATTCCGCCCGATTCCCATAATTTCATGTGCGCCCATGCCTTTCGAGTGGGCCCGGGCCCCTCGGACCCCGATCACCTAAAATATTTTCAGGCCATCAAATACAACTTAAGGAACCATAGTCACCGCCCTCCCATGACCTCTCCTCATTTTTTTTTTGCATTTTACGGCCAAAAAACTAGAATTCCGCCTGATTCCCATATTTTCGTGTGTTAGGCCACGCATTCCGAGTGGGCCCGGGCCCCCGGTAATAAATCGCCTAAAAAAATTTTGGGCCATCAAATATGACCTAAGTAACCAAATTCAATGCCCTGTCATGCATGCTCCTCGTTTTTTTTTACATTTTACGGCCAAAATATTAGAATTGTGCCTGATTCCCATATTTTCGTGTGCTATAGCCCATGCCTTCCGAGTGGGTCGGTCCCTCCAGAACCGGATCGCCTAAAATTTTTCTGGGCCATCAAATACAACCTAAGGAACCATATTCACTGCCCCTCCATTATCGTTCTTTGTTTATTTGCATTTTATGGCCAAAAAACTAGAATTCCGCCTGATTCCCATATTTTCGTTTGATATATCCCATGCATTCCGAGTGGGCTCGGGACCCCCTGAACCGAATCGCCTAAACTTTTTCCGAGCCATCAAATATGACCTAAGGAATCATAGTCACTTCCCCGCCATGACCGTTCCTTGGTTTTTTGTATTTTAAGGCAAAAAAACTAGAATTCCTCCCGATTCCCATATTTTTGTATGCTATATAGCCCACGCCTTCTGAGTGGACCCAGACTCCCCAGAATCGGATCGCCTAAAAAATTTTCGGTCCATCAAATACGACCTAAGGATCCATTGTCACTGCCCCGTCATGAATACTTCATGTGTTTTTTGTGTTTTACGGCCAAAAAACTACAATTCTACTTGATTCCCATATTTTCGTGTGCTATAGCCCACGCCTTCCGAGTGGGCCAGGGGCCCCATCATCGGATCGCCTAAAATTATTTTGGGCCATCAAATATGACCTAAGAAACCATAGTCACCACTCTGTCATGACTGCTCCTCATTGTTTTGCGTCTTACGGCCAAAAAACTAGAATTTTGCTTGATTCCCATATTTCCGTGTGTTATAGCCCACGCCTTTCGAGTGGTCCCGGGCCCCTAGAAAAGCAGATCGCTTAATAATTTTCCGGGCATTCAAATACGACCTAAGGAATGATAGACACCGCCCCGTCATGACTGTTCCTCATTGTTTTGCGTTTTATGGATAAAAAACTAGAATTCCGCCTCATTCCCATATTTTCATGTGCTATAGCCCATGCCTTCCGAGTGTTCCCGGGCTCCCAGGACCCCGATCGCCTAAGATTTTTCCAGGCCATCAAATACGACTTAAGGAAGCATAGTCACCGCCCTCCCATGAGCGCTCCTCATTTTTTTAGCATTTTACGGCCAAAAAAACTAGAATTCCGCCTGATTGTCATATTTTCGTGTGATAGCCCACGCATTCCGAGTGGGCCCGGGCCCCCGGTACTAAACCGCCTAAAAATTTTTCGGTCCATCAAATAAGACCTAAGGAACCATAATCAAAGCCCCGTCATGCATTCTCCTCATGTTTTCGCAATTTACGGCCAAAAACCTAGAATTGTGCCCGATTCCTATATTTTCGTGTGCTATAGCCCATGCCTTCCGAGTGGGTCAGGCCCCCCAGAGCCGGATCGCCTAAAATTTTTCTAGGCATCAAATACAATCTAAGGAACCATTTTCACTGCCCCGCCATGACCGTTCTTCATTTATTTGCATTTTATGTCCAAAAAACTAGAATTCCGAGTGATTCCCATATTGTTTTGCGCTATATCCCACGCATTCCGAGTGGGCTCGGGCCCCCCGGAACCGAATCGCCTAAACGTTTTCCAAGCCATCAAATATGACCTAAGGAATCATAGTCACTGCCCCCACCATGACCGTTCCTTGGTTTTTTGCATTTGAAGGCAAAAAAACTAGAATTCCGTCCGATTCCCATATTTTTGTGTGCTATATAGCCCACGCCTTCTGAGCGGGCCCGGACTCCCCAGAATTGGATCGCCAAACTTTTTTCGGGCCATCAAATACGACCTAAGGAACCATAGTCACTGCCCCGTCATGAATACTCCATGTTTGTTTTTGCGTTTTACGGCCAAAAAACTACAATTCTACCTGATTCCCATATTGTCGTGTGCTATAGCCCACGCCTTTCGAGTGGGCCCGGGCCCCCTAGAAAAGCGGATCGCTTAAAAAATTTTCGGGCCATCAAATACGACCTAAGGAACCATAGTCACCACCTCGTCATGACTGCTCCTCATTGTTTTGTGTTTTATGGCCAAAACACTAGAATTCAGTCCGATTCCCATATTTTCGTGTGCTATAGCCCACGCTTTTCGAGTGGGTTGGGCCCCCCAGAACCGGAATGCCTAAAAATTTCCGGGCCATAAAATACTACCTAATTAACCATAGTCACCGCCCCTCTATGATCGTTCCTCATTTATTTGAGTTTTACGGACAAAAAACTAGAATTCCGCCTGATTCCCTTATTTTCGTGTGCTATAGCCCACGCCTTCCGAGTGGGCCCGGGCCCCCCATCATCGGATCGCGTAAAAAAAATTTAGGAAATCAAATATGACCTAAGGAACTATAGTCACCGCCCCGTCATGACTGTTCCTCATTGTTTTGCGTTTTATGGATAAAAAACTAGAATTCCGCCTCATTCCCATATTTTCATGTGCTATAGCCCACGCCGTCCGAGTGTTCCCGGGCTCCCCGGACCCCGATCGCCTAAGATTTTTCCAAGCCATCAAATACGACTTAAGGAAGCATAGTCACCGCCCTCCCATGATCGCTCCTCATTTTTTAGCATTTTACGGCCAAAACTAGAATTTCGCCTGATTATCATATTTTCGTGTGATAGCCCACGCATTCCGAGTGGGCCCGGGCCCCCGGTACTAAATCGCCTAAAAATTTTCCGGGCCATCAAATACGACCTAAGGAACCATAATCAAAGCCCCGTCATGCATGCTCCTCATGTTTTCGCAATTTACGAACAAAAACCTAGAATTGTGCCCGATTCCCTTATTTTCGTGTGCTATAGCCCATGCCTTCCGAGTGGGTCGGGCCCCCCAGAACCGGATAGCCTAAAATTTTTCTGGGCATCAAATACAATCTAAGGAACCATTTTCACTGCCCCGCCATGACCGTTCTTCATTTATTTGCATTTTATGGCCAAAAAACTAGAATTCCGCCTGATTCCCATATTGTTTTGTGCTATATCCCACGCATTCCGAGTGGGCTCGGGCCCACCGGAACCGAATCGCCTACACTTTTTCCAAGCCATCAAATACGACCTAAGGAATCATAGTCACTGCCCCCACCATGACCGTTCCTTGGTTTTTTGCATTTGAAGGCAAAAAAACTAGAATTCCGTCCGATTCCCATATTTTTGTGTGCTATATAGCCCACGCCTTCTGAGCGGGCCCGGACTCCCCAGAATTGGATCGCCAAACTTTTTTCGGGCCATCAAATACGACCTAAGGAACCATAGTCACTGCCCCGTCATGAATACTCCATGTTTGTTTTTGCGTTTTACGGCCAAAAAACTACAATTCTACCTGATTCCCATATTGTCGTGTGCTATAGCCCACGCCTTCCGAGTAGGCCCGGGTCCCCTAGAAAAGCGGTTCGCTTAAAATATTTTCGGGCCATCAAATGCGACCTAAGGAACCATAGTCACACCTCGTCATGACTGCTTCTCATTGTTTTGCGTTTTATGGCCAAAACACTAGAATTCAGCCCGATTCCCATATTTTCGTGTGCTATAGCCCACGCTTTTCGAGTGGGTTGGGCCCCCCAGAACCGGAATGCCTAAAACTTTTCGGGCCATAAAATACTACCTAAGTAACCATAGTCACCACCCCTCTATGACCATTACTCGTTTATTTGAGTTTTACGGACAAAAAACTAGAATTCTGCCTGATTCCCTTATTTTCATGTGCTATAGCCCACGCCTTCCGAGTGGGCCCGGGCCCCCCATCATCGGATCGCGTAAAAAAGTTTTAGGAAATCAAATATGACCTAAGGAACCATAGTCACCACCCTGTCATGACTGCTCCTTGTTGTTTTGCGTCTTACGGCCAAAGAACTAGAATTCCGCCTGATTCCCATATTTTCGTGTGCTATAACCCACGCCTTCCGAGTCGGCCCGGCCCCCCCATCATCGGATCGCCTAAAATTATTTCAGGCCATAAAATACGACCTAAGGAACCATAGTCATCACCCAGTCATGACTGCTCCTTGTTGTTTTGCGTCTTACGGCTAAAAAACTAGAAATCTTCCCGATTCCCATATTTTCATGTGCTATAGCTCACGCCTTCCGTGTGGGTGCGGTCCTTCGGAACCCAATCACCTAAAATCATTCTGGGCCATCAAATACGACCTAAGGAACCATAGTCACCGCCCCGTCATGACTGTTTCTTATTGTTTTGCATTTTACGGCCAAAAAACTTGAATTGTGCCCGATTCCCATATTTTCGTGTGCCATATAACCCATGCTTTCTGAGTGGGCTCGGGCCCCCCAAAACCGAATTGCCTAAACATTTTTCGAGCCATCAAATACGACCTAAGGAATCATAGTCACTGCCCCGCCATGACCGTTCCTCATGTTTTTGCATTTTAAGGCAAAAAAACTAGAATTCCGCCCGATACCCATATTTTCGTGTGCTATAGCCCACGCCTTCCGAGTGGGCCCGGGCCCCCCATCATCGGATCGCCTAAAATTTTTTCAGGCCATCAAATATAACCTAAGGAACCATAGTCACCACCCTGTCATGAATGCTCCTTGTGTTTTTGCGTCTTACGGCCGAAAAACTAGAATTTCGCCCGATTCCCATATTTTCGTGTGCTATAGCCCACGCCTTCCGAGTGGGCCCGGGCCCCATCATCGGATCGCCTAAAAATTTTTCGGGCCATAAAGTATGACCTAAGGAACCATAGTCATCACCCTGTCATGACTGCACCTTGTTTTTTTGCGTCTTACGACCAAAAAACTAGAAATCTTCCTCATTCCCATAATTTCGTGTGCTATAGCCCACCCCTTCCGAGTTGGCCCGGGCCCCCTAGAAATGCGGATCGCTTAAAAATTTTCTAGGCCATCAAATACGACATAAGGAACCATAGTCACTGCCCCGTCATGACTGCTCCTCATTGTTTTGCGTTTTACGGCCAAAAAACTAGAATTCCGGCCGATTCCCATATTTTCATGTGCTATAGACCACGCCTTCCGAGTAGGCTCGGGCCTTCAAGAACTGGGTCACCTAAAAAATTTTCGGGCAATCAAATACCACCTAAGGAACCATAGTCATCGCCTTGCCATAACCGTTCAGCGTTTATTTGCGTTTTACGACCAAAAAGCTAGAATTCCGCCCGATTCCCATATTTTCGTGTGCTACTTCCTAGTGGGCATCAAAACATTTTCCGCCCGATTGCTTAAAATGTTTCCGGGATATCAAAAATGACCTAAGGAACCATAGTCAACCCCCCGCCATGACCGCTCCTTGTTTGTTTTATGCGTTTTACCGCCAAATAACTAGAATTCCGCCCGATTCCCATATTTTCATGTGCTATAGCCAATGCCTTCCGAGTGGGCCCGTGCCCTCCAGAACTGGATACCTAAATTTTTTTCGGGCCATCAAATACGACCTAAGGAACCATAGTCACTGCCCCATCATGACTACTCCTTATTTCTTTGAGTTTTACTGCCATAATATTAGAATTCAGCCCGATTCCCATATTTTCATGTGCTATAGACCACGCCTTCCGAGTGGGCTCGGGCCATCAAATACAACCTAAGGAACCATATTCATCACCTTGCCATGACCGTTCCTCATTTATTTGCGTTTTATGGCCAAAACACTAGAATTCTGCCCGATTCTCATATTTTCGTGTGCTACATCCCAGTGGGCAGGGCCCCCGGACACGGATCACCTAAAATGTTTCCGGGCCATCAAAAATGACCTAAGGAACAATAGTCACCGCTCTGCAATGACCGTTCCTCGTTTATTTGCGTTTTACGGCCAAAAACTAGAATTCCGCCCGATTCCCATATTTTCGTGTGCTATATCCCACGCATTCCGAGTGGGCTCGGGCCCCCCAAAACCGAATCGCCTAAACTTTTTCCGAGCAATCAAATACGACCTAAGGAATCATAGTCACTGCCCCGCCATGACCGTTCCTCGTTTTTTTGCATTTTAAGGAAAAGAAACTAGCATTCCGCCCGATTCCAATATTTTTGTGTGCGATATAGCCCACGCATTTCGAATGGGCCCGGGCTCCCCAGAATCGGATCGCCTAAATAATTTTCGGGCCATTAAATACGACCTAAGCAACCATAGTCACTGCCCCATCATGACTACTCCATGTTTTTGTTTTGCATTTTACGGCCAAAAAACTAGAATTCTACCTGATTCCCATATTGTCGTGTACTATAGCCCACGCCTCCGAGTGGGTCGGGCCCCCCAGAACCGGATCGCCTAAAATTTTTCCGGGCCATCAAATACGACCTAAGGAACCATAGTCACCGCTCTTCCTTGACTGTTCCTCATTTATTTGTGTTTTACGGACAAAAAACTAGAATTCCGCCCGATTCCCATATTTTCGTGTTCTATAGCCCACGCCTTCTGAGTGGGCCCGGGCCCCCTAGAAAAGCGGATCGCCTAAAAAAATTTTGGGCCATCAAATATGACCTAAGGAACCATATTCACCGCCCCGTCATGACTGGTCCTTGTTTTCTTGTGTCTTACGGCCAAAAAACTAGAATTCCGCCCGATTCCCATATTTTCGTGTGCTATAGCCCACACCTTCGGAGTGGGCCCGGGCCCCCCATCATCGGATCGCCTAAAAACTTTTTGGGCCATCAAATACGACCTAAGGAACCATAGTCATCACCGTGTCATAACTGCTCCTTGTTGTTTTACGTCTTACAGCCAAAAAACTAGAAATCTTCCCGATTCCCATAGTTTCGTGTGCTATAGCCCACGCCTTTCGAGTTGACCCGGGCCCCCTAGAAAAGCGGATCGCTTATAAATTTTTCGGGCCATCAAAATACGACCTAAGGAACAACAATCACCGCCCTGTCATGACTGCTCCTCATGTTTTTGCATTTTATAGCCAAAAAACTAGAATTCCGCCCGATTCACATATTTTCGTGTGCTATATCCCACGCATTCCGAGTGGGCTCGGGTCCCCTGAAACCGAATCGCCTAAACTTTTTCCGAGCCATCAAATACGACCTAAGGAATTATAGTCACTACCCTGCCATGACCGTTCCTCATTTGTTTGCATTTTAAGGCAAAAAAACTAGAATTCCGCCCGATTCCAATATTTTTGTGTGCGATATAGCCCACGCCTTCTGAGTGGGCCCGGGCTCCCCAGAATTGGATCGCCTAAATATTTTTCGGGCCATTAAATATGACCTAGGCAACCATAGACACTGCCCCGTCATGACTACTCCATTTTTGTTTTTGCGTTTTACGGCCAAAAAACTAGAATTCTACCTGATTCCCATATTGTCGTGTGCTATAGCCCACGCCTCCGAGTGGGTCTGGCCCCCAGAACCGGATCGCCTTAAATTTTTCCCGGGCCATCAAATACGACCTAAGGAACCATAATCACCACCCTTCCTTGACCATTCCTCGTTTATTTGAGTTTTACCGACAAAAAACTAGAATTCTGCTCGATTCCCATATTTTCGTGTGCTATAGCCCACGCCTTCCGATTGGGCCCGGGCCCCCTAAAAAAGCGGATCGCTTAAAAATTATCCGGACCATCAAATACGACATAAGGAACAATAGTCACCGCCCCATCATGATTGCTCCTCATTGTTTTGCGTTTTACGGCCAAAAAACTAGAATTCCGGCCGATTCCCATATTTTCATGTGCTATAGCCCACGCCTTCCGGGTAGGCTCGGGCCCCCCAGAACTGGGTCGCCTTAAATTTTTTCGGGCAATCAAATACCACCTAAGGAACCATAGTCATCGCCTCGCCATAACCGTTCAGCATTTATTTGAGTTTTACGGCCAAAAAGCTAGAATTTTGCCCGATTCCCATATTTTCGTGTGCTACTTCCCAGTGGGCATCAAAACATTTTCCGCCCGATCGCTTAAATGTTTCCGGGCCATCAAAAATGACCTAAGGAACCATATTCAACCCCCCTCCATGACCACTCCTTGTTAGTTTTTTGCGTTTTATTGCCAAAAAAACTAGAATTCCGCCCGATTCCCATATTTTCATGTGCTATAGCCAACGCCTTCCGAGTGGCCCCGTGCCCCCAGAACCGGATCACCTAAATTTTTTTGCGGGCCATCAAATACGACCTAAGGAACCATAGACACCGCCCCGTCATGACTACTCCTCATTTCTTTGAGTTTTACTGCCAAAAAACTATAATTCTGCCCGATTCCCATATTTTCATGTGCTATAGACCACGCCTTCCGAGTGGGTCCGCTCCCCTAGAATCGGATCGCCTAAAATTTTTTTGGGCCATCAAATACAACCTAAGGAACCATATTCATCACCTTACCATGATCGTTCCTCGTTTATTTGCGTTTTATGGCAAAAAAACTAGAATTCTACCCGATTCTCATATTTTCGTGTGCTACATCCCAGTGGGCAGGGCCCCCGGACACGGATCACCTAAAATGTTTCCGGGCCATCAAAAATGACCTAAGGAAAAATAGTCATCGCCCTGCAATGACCGTTCCTTGTTTATTTGTGTTTTACGGCCAAAAACTAGATTTCCGCCCAATTCCCATATTTTCGTGTGCTATATCCCACGCATTCCGAGTGGGCTCGGGCCCCCCGAAACCAAATCGCCTAAACTTTTTCCGAGCCAACAAATACGACCTAAGAAATCATAGTCACTACCCCGCCATGACCGTTCCTCGTTTTTTTGCATTTTAAGGCAAAAAAACTAGAATTCCGCCCGATTCCAATATTTTTGTGTGTGATATAGCCCAAGCCTTCGAGGGGACCCGGGCTCCCCAGAATCGGATCGCCCAAAATATTTTCGGGCCATTAAATACGACGTAAGCAACCATGGTCACTGCCCCATCATGACTACTCCATGTGTTTTGTTTTTTACATTTTACGGCCAAAAAACGAGAATTCTACCTGATTCACATATTGTCGTGTGCTATAGCCCACGCCTCCGAGTGGGTCGGGCGCCCCAGAACCGGATCACTTAAAATTTTTTCGGGCCATCAAATTCGACCTAAGGAACCATAGTCACCGCCCTTCCTTGACCATTCCTCGTTTATTTGAGTTTTACGGACAAAAAACTAGAATTCCGCCTAATTCCCATATTTTCGTGTGCTATAGCCCACGCCTTCTGAGTGGGCCCGGCCCCCCTAGAAAAGCGGATCGTTTAAAAAAATTTTGGGACATCAAATATGACCTAAGGAACCATATTCATCGCCCCGTCATGACTGGTCCTTGTTTTCTTGCGTCTTACGGCCAAAAAATAAGAATTCCGCTCGATTCCCATATTTTCATGTGCTATAGTCCACACCTTCGGAGTGGGCCCGGACCCCCCATCATCGGATCGCCTAAATTTTTTCGGATCATCAAATACGACCTAAGGAACCATAGTCATCACCCTGTCAAAACTGCTCCTTGTTGTTTTACGTCTTATAGCCAAAAAACTAGAAATCTTCCCAATTCCCATAGTTTCGTGTGCTATAGCCCACGCCTTCCGAGTTGGCCCGGGCCCCCTAGAAAAGCGGATCGCTTAAAATTTTTTTGGACCATCAATTACGACCTAAGGAACCATAGTCACCGCCCCGTCATGACTGCTCCTCATGTTTTTGCATTTTATAGCCAAAAAACTAGAATTCCGCTGGATTCACATATTTTCGTGTGCTATATCCCACGCATTACGAGTGGGCTCGGGCCCCCCGAAACCTAATCGCCTAAACTTTTTCCGAGCCATCAAATACGACCTAAGGAGTCATAGTCACTGCCCCGCCATGACCGTTCCTTGTTTTTTTGCATTTTAAGGCAAAAAAACTAGAATTCCGCCCGATTCCAATATTTTTGTGTGCGATATAGCCCATGCCTTCCGAGTGGGCCCGGGCACCCAGAATCGGATCGCCTAAAATTTTTTCGGGCCATTAAATATGACCTAAGCAACCATAGTCACTGCCCCGTCATGACTACTCCATTTTTGTTTTTGCGTTTTACGGCCAAGAAACTAGAATTCTACCTGATTCCCATATTGTCGTGTGCTATAGCCCACGCCTCCGAGTGGGTCTGGCCCCCCAGAACCGGATCGCCTAAAATTTTGCCGGGCCATCAAATACGACCTAAGGAACCATAGTCACCGCCCTTTCTTGACCGTTCCTCGTTTATTTGAGTTTTACGGACAAAAAACTAGAATTCCGCCCGATTCCCATATTTTCGTGTGCTATAGCACACGCCTTCCGAGTGGGCTCGGGCCCCCTAGAAAAGCGGATCGCTTAAAAATTTTCCGGGCCATCAAATACGACATAAGGAACCATAGTCACCGCCCCATCGTGACTGCTCCTCATTGTTTTGCGTTTTACGGCCAAAAAACTAGAATTCCGACCGATTCCCATATTTTCATGTGCCATAGCCCACGCCTTCCGGGTAGGCTTGGGCCCCCCAGAACTGGGTCACCTAAAATTTTTTCGGGCAATCAAATACCACCTAAGGAACCATAGTCATCGCTTCGCCATAACCGTTCAGCGTTTATTTGTGTTTTACGGCCAAAAAGCAAGAATTTCGCCCGATTTCCATATTTTCGTGTGCTACTTCCCAGTGGGCATCAAAACATTTTCCGCCTGATCGCTTAAAATATTTCCGGGCCATCACAAATGACCTAAGGAACCATAGTCAACCCCCCGCCATGACCGCTCCTTGTTTGTTTTTTGCGTTTTACAGCCAAAAAAACTAGAATTCCGCCCGATTCCCATATTTTCATGTGCTATAGCCAACGCCTTCCGAGTGGGCCCGTGCCCCCAGAACCGGATCACCTAAAATTTTTTCGGGCCATCAAATATGACCTAAGGAACAATAGTCACCATCCCATCATGACTACTCCTCATTTCTTTGAGTTTTACTGCCAAAAAACTAGAATTTTGCCTGATTCCCATATTTTCGTGTGCTATAGACCACGCCTTCCGAGTGGGTCGGGCCCCCCAGAACCGGATCGCCTAAAAATTTTTCGGGCCATCAAATACAACCTAAGGAACCATATTCATCACCTTTCCATGACCGTTCCTCGTTTATTTGCGTTTTATGGCCAAAAAACTAGAATTCTACCCGATTCTCATATTTTCGTGTGCTACATCCCAGTGGGCAGGGCCCCCGGACACGGATCACCTAAAATGTTTTTGGGCCATCAAAAATGACCTAAGGAAAAATAGTCATCGCCCTGCAATGACCGTTCCTCGTTTATTTGCGTTTTACGGCCAAAAACTAGAATTCTGCCCGATTCCCATATTTTCGTGTGCTATATCCCACGCATTCCGAGTGGGCTCATGCCCCCTGAAACCGAATCACCTAAACTTTTGCCGAGCCATCAAATACGACCTAAGGAATCATAGTCACTGCCCCACTGTGACCGTTCCTCATTTCTTTGCATTTTAAGGCAAAAAACTAGAATTCCGCCCGATTCCAATATTTTTGTGTGCGATATTGCCCACGCCTTCCGAGTGGGCCCGGGCTCCCCAGAATCGGATAGCCTAAAATATTTTCGGGCCATTAAATACGACCTAAGCAACCATAGTCACTTCCCCATCATGACTACTCCATTTGTTTTTTTGCGTTTTATGGCCAAAAAACTAGAATTCTACCTGATTCTCATATTGTCGTGTGCTATAGCCCACGCCTTCGAGTGGGTTGGGCGCCCCAGAACTGGATCGCCTAAAATTTTTCCGGGCCATCAAATACGACCTAAGGAACCATAGTAACCACCCTTCCTTGACCGTTCCTCGTTTATTTGAGTTTTACGGAGAAAAAACTAGAATTCTGCCCGATTCCCATATTTTCGTGTGCTATAGCCCATGCCTTCTGAGTGGGCCCGGGCCGCTTAGAAAAGCGGATCGCTTAAAAAATTTTCGGGCCATAAAATATGACCTAAGGAACCATAGTCACCGCCCTGTCATGACTGGTCCTTGTTTTCTTGCGTCTTACGACCAAAAAACTGGAATTCCGCCCGATTCCCATATTTTCGTGTGCTATAGCCCACACCTTCGGAGTGGGCCCGGGCCCCCCATCATCGGATCACCTAAAAATTTTTCGGGGCATCAAATATGACCTAAGGAACCATAGTCATCACCCTTTCATAACTGCTCCTTGTTGTTTTACGTCTTACTGCCAAAAAACTAGAAATCTTCCCAATTCCCATAGTTTCGTGTGCTATAGCCCATGCCTTTCGAGTTGGCCCGGGCCCCCTAGAAAAGCGGATCGCTTAAAAAGTTTTTGGGCCATCAAATACGACCTAAGGAACCATAGTCACCGCCCCGTCATGACTGCTCCTCATGTTTTTGCATTTTATGGCCAAAAAACTAGAATTCCGCCGGATTCACATATTTTCGAGTGCTATATCCCACGCATTCCGAGTGGGCTCGAGCCCCCCGAAACCGAATCGCCTAAACTTTTTCTGAGCCATCAAATATGACCTAAGGAATCATAGTCACTGCCCCGCCCTGACCGTTCCTCGTTTTTTTGCATTTTAAGCCAAAAAAACTAGAATTCCGTCCGATTCCAATATTTTTGTGGGCGATATAGCCCACACCTTCTGAGTGGGCCCGGGCTCCCTAGAATCGGATCGCCTAAAAATTTTTCGGGCCATTAAATACGACCTAAGCAACCATAGTCACTTCCCCATCATGACTACTCCATTTGTTTTTTTGCGTTTTATGTCAAAAAACTAGAATTCTACCTGATTCCCATATTGTCGTGTGCTATAGCCCATGCCTCCGAGTGGGTCTAGCCCCTCAGAAAAGCGGATCGCTTAAAAATTTTCCAGGCCATAAAATACGACATAAGGAACCATAGTCACCGCCCCATCATGACTGCTCCTCATTGTTTTGCGTTTTACGGCCAAAAAACTAGAATTCCGGCCGATTCCCATATTTTCATGTGCTATAGCCCACGCCTTCCGGGTAGGCTCGGGCCCCCCAGAACTGGGTCGCCTAAAATTTTTTCGGGCAATCAAATACCACCTAAGGAACCATAGTCATCGCCTCGCCATAACCGTTCAGCGTTTATTTGAGTTTTACGGCCAAAAAGCTAGAATTTCGCCCGATTCCCATATTTTCGTGTGCTACTTCCTAGTGGGCATCAAAACATTTTCCGCCCGATCGCTTAAAATGTTTCCGGGCCATCAAAAATGACCTAAGGAACCATAGTCAACCCCCCGCCATGACCGCTCCTTGTTTGTTTTTTGCGTTTTACAGCCAAAAAACTAGAATTCCGCCCGATTCTCATATTTTCATGTGCTATAGCCAACGCCTTCCGAGTGGGCCCGTGCCCCCAGAACCGGATCACCTAAATTTTTTTCGGGCCATCAAAAATGACCTAAGGAATCATAGTCACTGCCCCGTCATGACTACTCCTCATTTCTTTGAGTTTTACTGCCAAAAAACTAGAATTCTGCCCGATTCCCATATTTTCGTATGCTATAGACCACGCCTTCCGAGTGGGTCGGGCCCCCCAGAATCGGATAGTCTAAAATTTTTTCGGGCCATCAAATACAGCCTAAGGAACCATATTCATCACCTTTCCATGACCGTTCCTCGTTTATTTACGTTTTATGGCCAAAAAACTAGAATTCTGCTCGATTCTCATATCTTCGTGTGCTACATCCCAGTGGGCAGGGCCCCCGGACACGGATCACCTAAAATGTTTCCGGGCCATCAAAAATGACCTAAGGAAAAATAGTCACCGCCCTGCAATGACCGTTCCCCATTTATTTGCATTTTACGGCCAAAAACTAGAATTTCGCCTGATTCCCATATTTTCGTGTGCTATATCCCACGCATTCCGAGTGGGCTCGGGCCCCCCGAAATCGAATCGCCTAAAATTTTCCCGAGCCATCAAATACGACCTAAGGAATCATAGTCACTGGCCCACCATGACCGTTCCTTATGTTTTTGCATTTTAAGGCAAAAAAACTAGAATTTTGCCCGATTCCAATATTTTTGTATGCGATATAGCCCACGCCTTCCGAGTGGGCCCGGGCTCCACAGAATCAGATCGCCAAAATTTTTTTTGGACCATTAAATACGACCTAAGTAACCATAGTCACTGCCCCATCATGACTACTCCATGATTTGTTTTTGCGTTTTACGGCCTAAAAACTAGAATTCTACCTGATTCCCATATTGTCGTGTGCTATAGCTCACGCCCCCGAGTGGGTCAGGTGCCCCAGAACCAGATCGCCTAAAATTTTTCCGGTCCATCAAATACGACCTAAGGAACCATAGTCACCACCCTTCCTTGACCGTTCCTTGTTTATTTGAGTTTTACGGACAAAAAACTAAAATTCCGCCCGATTCCTATATTTTCGTGTGCTATAGCCCACGCCTTCTGAGTGGGCCCGGGCCCCCTAAAAAAGCGGATCGATTTAAAAATTTTCAGGCCATCAAATATGATCTAAGGAACCATAGTCATCGCCTCGTCATGACTGGTCCTTGTTTTCTTGCGTCTTACGGCCAAAAAACTAGAATTCCGCCCGATTCCCATATTTTCGTGTGCTATAGCCCACACCTTCGGAGTGGGCCCGGGCCCCCCATCATCGGATCGCCTAAAAATTTTTCGGGCCATCAAATACGACCTAAGGAACCATAGTCATCACCCTGTCATAACTGCTCCTTGTTGTTTTACGTCTTACAGCCAAAAAACTAGAAATCTTCCCGATTCCCATAGTTTCGTGTGTTATAGCCCACACCTTCCGATTTGGCCCGGGCCCCCTAGAAAAGCGGATCGCTTAAAAAATTTTCGGGCCATCAAATACGACCTAAGGAACCATAGTCACCGCCCAGTCATAACTTCTACTCATGTTTTTGAATTTTATGGCCAAAAAACTAAAATTCCGCCGGATTCACATATTTTCGTGTGCTATATCCCACGCATTCCGAGTGGGCTCGGGCCCCCCGAAACCGGATCGCCTAAACTTTTTCCGAACCATCAAATACGACCTAAGGAATCATAGTCGCTGCCCCACCATGACCGTTCCTCATTTTTTTGCATTTTAAGGCAAAAAAACTAGAATTCCACCCGATTCCAATATTTTTGTGTGTGATATAGCCCACGCCTTCCGAGTAGGCCCGGGCTCCCCAGAATCGGATCGCCTAAAACATTTTCGGGCCATTAAATACGACCTAAGCAACCATAGTCACTGCCCCGTCATGACTACTCCATTTTTGTTTTTGCATTTTACGGCCAAAAAACTAGAATTCTACCTGATTCCCATATTGTCGTGTCCTATAGCCCACGCCTCCGAGTGGGTCGGGCCCCCCAGAATCGGATCTCCTAAAGTTTCCCGGGCCATCAAATACGACTTAAGGAACCATAATCACCGCCCTTCCTTGACCGTTCCTTGTTTATTTGAGTTTTACCAACAAAAAACTAGAATTCCGCCCGATTCCCATATTTTCGTGTGCTATAGCCCACGCCTTCCGAGTGGGCCCGGGCCCCTTAGAAAAGCGGATCGCTTAAAAATTTTTCGGGCCATCAAATATGACATAAGGAACCATAGTCACCGCCCCATCATGACTGCTCCTCATTGTTTTGCGTTTTACGGTCAAAAAACTAGAATTCTGGCCGATTCCCATATTTTCATGTGCTATAGCCCACGCCTTCCGGGTAGGCTCGGGCCCTCCAGAACTGGGTCGCCTAAAATTTTTTTGGGCAATCAAATACCACCTAAGGATCCATATTCATCGCCTCACCATAACCGTTCAGCATTTATTTGAGTTTTACGGCCAAAAAGCTAGAATTTCGCCCGGATCCCATATTTTCATGTGCTACTTCCCTGTGGGCATCAAAACATTTTCCGCCCGATCGCTTAAAATGTTTCCGGGCCATCGAAAATGACCTAAGGAACCATAGTCAACCCCCCGCCATGACCGCTCCTTATTTGTTTTTTGCTTTTAACGACCAAAAAACTATAATTCCGCCCGATTCCCATATTTTCGTGTGCTCTAGCCCATGCCTACCGAGTGGGCCTGGGCCCCCCGTACCCCGATCTCCTAAACTTTTTCCGAGCCATCAAATCGACCTAAGGAACCATAGTCACCGCCCCGTCATGACTACTCCTCATTTCTTTGAGTTTTACTGCCAAAAAACTAGAATTCTGCCTGATTCCCATATTTTTGTGTGCTATAGACCACGCCTTCCGAGTGGGTCGAGCCCCCAAGAACCGGATCGCCTAAAAATTTTTCGGGCCATCAAATACAACCTAAGGAACCATATTCATCACCTTGCCATGACCGTTCCTCGTTTATTTGCGTTTTATGGCCAAAAAACTAGAATTCTGCCCGATTCTCATATTTTCGTGTGCTACATCCCAGTGGGCAGGGCCCCCGGACACGGATCACCTAAAATGTTTCCGGGCCATCAAAAATGACCTAAGGAACAATAGTCACCGCCTGCAATGACTGTTCCTCGTTTATTTGCGTTTTACGTCCAATAACTAGAATTCCGCCCGATTCCCATATTTTCGTATGCTATATCCCACGCATTCCGAGTGGGCTCGGGCCCCCCGAAACCGAATTGCCTAAACTTTTTTCGAGCCATCAAATACGACCTAAGGAATCATAGTCACTGCCCCGCCATGACTGTTCCTCGTTTTTTTGCATTTTAAGGAAAAAAAACTAGAATTCCGCCCGATTCCAATATTTTGGTGTGTGATATAGCCCACGCCTTCCGAGTGGGCCCGGGCTCCCCAGAATCAGATCGCCTAAAATATTTTCGGGCCATTAAATACGACCTAAGCAACCATAGTCATTGCCCCATCATGACTACTCCATGTTTTTTTTTGCGTTTTACGGCCAAAAAACTAGAATTCTACCTGATTCCCATAATGTGGTGTGCTATAGCCCACGCCTCCGAGTGGGTCAGGCCCCCCAGAACAGGATCGCCTAAAATTTTTCCGGGCCATCAAATACAACCTAAGGAACCATAGTCACCGCCCTTCCTTGACCGTTCCTCGTTTATTTGAGTTTTACGGACAAAAATCTAGAATTCCGCCCGATTTCCATATTTTCGTGTGCTATCGCCCACGCCTTCCGAGTGGGCTCGGGGCCCCTAGAAAAGCGGATCGCTTAAAAATTTTCTGGGCCATCAAATATGACCTAAGGAACCATAGACACCGCCCCGTCATGACTGGTCCTTTTTTTCTTGCGTCTTACGGCCAAAAAACTAGAATTCCACCCGATTCCCATATTTTCGTGTGCTATAGCCCACACCTTCGGAGTGGGCCCGGGCCCCCCATCATCGGATCGCCTAAATTTTTTTTGGGCCATCAAATACGACCTAAGGAACCATAATCATCACACTGTCATAACTAATCCTTGTTGATTTACGTCTTACAGCCAAAAAACTAGAAATCTTCCTGATTCCCATAGTTTCGTGTGTTATAGCCCATGCCTATCCGAGTTGGCCCGGGCCCCCTAGAAAAGCGGATCGCTTAAAAAATTTTCGGGCCATCAAATACGATCTAAGGAACCATAGTCACTGCCCCGTCATGACTACTCCATTTTTGTTTTTGCGTTTTACGGCCAAAAAACTAGAATTCTACCTGATTCCCATATTGTCGTGTGCTATAGCCCACGCCTCCGAGTGGGTCGGGCCCCCAGAACCGGATCTCCTAAAGTTTCCCGGGCCATCAAATACGACCTAAGGAACCATAGTCACCGCCCTTCCTTGACCGTTCCTCGTTTATTTGAGTTTTACGGACAAAAAACTAGAATTTCGCCCGATTCCCATATTTTCGTGTGCTATAGCCCACGCCTTCCGAGTGGGCCCTGGCCCCCTAGAAAAGCGGATCGCTTAAAAATTTTTCGGGCCATCAAATACGACATAAGGAACCATAGTCACCGCCCCATCATGACTGCTCCTCATTGTTTTGCGTTTTACGGCCAAAAAACTAGAATTCCGGCCGATTCCCATATTTTCATGTGCTATAGCCCACGCCTTCCGGGTAGGCTCGGGCCCCCCAGAACTGGGTCGCCTAAAATTTTTTCGGGCAATCAAATACCACCTAAGGAACCATATTCATCGCCTCGCCATAACCGTTCAGCGTTTATTTAAGTTTTACGGCCAAAAAGCTAGAATTTCGCCCGATTCCCATATTTTCGTGTGCTACTTCCCAGTGGGCATCAAAACATTTTCCGCCCGATCGCTTAAAATGTTTCCGGGCCATCAAAAATGACCTAAGGAACCATAGTCAACCCCCCGCCATGACCGCCCCTTGTTTATTTTTTGCTTTTTACGACCAAAAAACTAGAATTCCGCCCGATTCCCATATTTTCGTGTGCTCTAGCCCATGCCTACCGAGTGGGCCCGGGCCCCCCGTACCCCGATCTCCTAAACTTTTTCCGAGCCATCAAATCGACCTAAGGAACCATAGTCACCGCCCCGTCATGACTACTCCTCATTTCTTTGAGTTTTACTGCCAAAAAACTAGAATTCTGCCTGATTCCCATATTTTCGTGTGCTATAGACCACGCCTTCCGAGTGGGTCGAGCCCCCCAGAACCGGATCGCCTAAAATTTTTTCGGGCCATCAAATACAACCTAAGGAACCATATTCATCACTTTGCCATGACCGTTCCTCGTTTATTTGCGTTTTATGGCAAAAAAACTAGAATTCTGCCCGATTCTCATATTTTCGTGTGCTACATCCCAGTGGGCAGGGCCCCCGGACACGGATCACCTAAAATATTTCCGGGCCATCAAAAATGACCTAAGGAACAATAGTCACCGCCTGCAATGACTGTTCCTCGTTTATATGCGTTTTACGGCCAATAACTAGAATTCCGCCAGATTCCCATATTTTCGTATGCTATATCCCACGCATTCCGAGTGGGCTCGGACCCCCCGAAACCGAATTGCCTAAACTTTTTCCGAGTCATCAAATACGACCTAAGGAATCATAGTCACTGCCCCGCCATGACCGTTCCTCGTTTTTTTGCATTATAAGGAAAAAAACTAGAATTCCGCCCGATTCCAATATTTTTGTGTGTGATATAGCCCACGCCTTCCGAGTGGGCCCGGGCTCCCCAGAATCAGATCGCCTAAAATATTTTCAGGCCATTAAATACGACCTAAGCAACCATAGTCATTGCCCCATCATGACTACTCCATGTTTTTTTTTTGCGTTTTACGGCCAAAAAACTAGAATTCTACCTGATTCCCATATTGTCGTGTGCTATAGCCCACGCCTCCGAGTGGGTCAGGCCCCCCAGAACAGGATCGCCTAAAAATTTTCCGGGCCATCAAATACAACCTAAGGAACCATAGTCACCGCCCTTCCTTAACCGTTCCTCGTTTATTTGAGTTTTACGGACAAAAAACTAGAATTCCGCCCGATTCCCATATTTTCGTGTGCTATAGCCCACGCCTTCTGAGTGGGCCCGGGCCCCCTAGAAAAGCAGATCGCTTAAAAATTTTCTGGGCCATCAAATTTGACCTAAGGAACCATAGACACCGCCCCGTCATGACTGGTCCTTTTTTTCTTGCGTCTTACGGCCAAAAAACTAGAATTCCACCCGGTTCCCATATTTTCGTGTGCTATAGCCCACACCTTCGGAGTGGGCCCGGGCCCCCCATCATCGGATCGCCTAAAAATTTTTCGGGCCATCAAATACGACCTAAGGAACCATAGTCATCACACGGTCATAACTAATCCTTGTTGTTTTACGTCTTACAGCCAAAAAACTAGAAATCTTCCCGATTCCCATAGTTTCGTGTGTTATAGCCCACGCCTTCTGAGTTGGTCCGGGCCCCCTAGAAAAGCGGATCGCTTAAAAAATTTTCGGGCCATCAAATACGACCTAAGGAACCATAGTCACTGCCCCGTCATGACTGCTCCTCATGTTTTTGCATTTTATGGCCAAAAAACTAGAATTCCGCCCGATTCACATATTTTCTTCTGCCATAGCCCACGCCTTCCGAGTGGGCCGGACCCCCGGAACCGGATCACCTAAAAAATTTTCAGGCCATAAAATATGACCTGAGGAACCATAGTCAATGCCCCGTCATGACTGCTCCTCATTTCTTTGTGTTTTACGGCCAAAAAACTAGAATTCTTCCCGATTCTCATATTTTCGTGTGCTATAGACCACGCCTTCCGAGTGGGTCGGGCACCCAGAACCGGGTTGCCTAAAAACTTTTCGGGCCATCAAATACAACCTAAGGAAACATAGCCATCGCCTCGCAATAATCGTTCCTCGTTTAATTGCGTTTTACGGCCAAAAAGCTAGAATTCCGCCCGATTCCCATATTTTCGTACGCTATATCCCAGTGGACCCGGGCCCCCCGGAATCGTATTGCCTAAAATTTTTTCGGGCCTTCAAATATAACCTAAGGAACCATAGTCAACGCCCCATCATGCATGCTCCTCGTTGTTTTCCATTTTTACGGCCAAAAAACTAGAATTGTGCCCGATTCCCATATTTTCGTGTGCTATAGCCCACACATACCGAGTGGGCCCGGGCCCCTAGACCCGAATCATCTAAACATTTTCTAGGCCATCAAATAAGACCTAAGGAACCATAGTCACTGCCCTGTCATGACTGCTCCTTGTTGTTTTGCATTTTACATCCAAAAAACTAGAATTCCGCTTGATTCTCATATTTTCGTGTGCTATATAGCCCACGCCTTCCGAGTGGGCCCGGTCCCCCCTGAACTGGATCGCTTAAAATTTTTCCGGGCCATCCAATATGACCTAAGGAACCATAGTCACTGCCCCGTCATGATTGCTCCTCATTTCTTTGTGTTTTACGGCCAAAAAACTAGAATTCCGTCTAATTCTCATATTTTCGTGTGTTATAGCCCATGCCTTCTGAGTGGGTCAGGCCCCCCAGAACCGGATCGCCTAAACTTTTTCCAGGCCATCAAATACGACCTAAGGAACCATAGTCATCGCCCCGTCATGACTGCTCCTCATTTATTTGCGTTTTATGGCCAAAAAACTAGAATTCCGCCCGATTCCCATATTTTAGTGGCTATAGCCCACGCCGTCCGAGTGGGTCGGGCCCCCCAGAACCGGATTGCCTAAAATTTTTTCGAGCAATCAAATACAACCTAAGGAACCATAGTCATTGCCCCACCATGACCGTTCCTCGTTTATTTGTGTTTTACGGCCAAAAAACTAGAATTTCACTCGATTCCCATATTTTTCGTGTGCTATAGCCCACGCTTTCCGAGTGGGCCAAAGCCCCCATCATCGGATCGCCTAAAATTTTTTTGGGCCATTAAATACAACCTAAGGAACCATAGTCACCACCCTGTCATGACGGCTCCTAGTTGTTTGCTTCTTGCGCCTGATTCCCATATTTTCGTGTGCTATAGCCTACGCCTTCTGAGTGGGCCCGGGCTCCAAGAAAGGCGGATCGCTTAAACATTTTTTCGGGCGATCAAATATGACCTAAGGAACCATAGTCACCGCTCCTTCATGACCGTTCCTCGTTTGTTTTGCATTTTACGGCCAAAAAACTAGAATTCCGCCCGATTCCCATATTTTCGTGTGCTATAGCCCACACATTCCGAGTGGGCCCGGGCCCCTAGAACCGGATCGCCTAAAAGTTTTTCGGGCCATCAAATATGACCTAAGGAACAATAGTCACCTCCCTGTCATGACCGCTCCACACCTTCCGAGTGGGCCCGAGCCAACCGGACCCCGATCGCCTAAAATTCTTCCAGGCCATCAAATACGACTTAAGGAACCAAAGTCACCGCCCCGCAATGGCAATTTTATGGCCAAACAAATATAATTCCGCATGATTCCCATATTTTCGTGTGCTATAGCCCACGCCTTCCGAGTGGGCACGGGCCCCCCGGACCTCGATCCCCTAAAACCTTTTTCGGGCCATGAAATACAACCTAAGGAACCACAGTTACCGCCCCGTCATGACTTCTCCTCGTATATTTTGTGTTTTATGGCTAAAAAAGTAGAATTCTGCCCGATTCCCATATTTTCGTGTGCTATAGCCAATGCATTCCAAGTGGTCCCGGGCCTCCCAGACCCAGATCGCCTAAAAAGTTTTTCTGGGCCATCAAATATGACCTAAGGAACCATAGTCGTTACCCCGCCATGACCGTTCCTCATTTTTTACGTTTGACGGTAAAAAACTAGAATTCTGCCCGATTCCCATATTTTCGTGTGCAATAGCCCACGCCTTCCGAGTGGGTCAAGCCCCCAAAAATCGGATCGCCTAAAATTTTTCCGGGCCATCAAATACAACCTAAGGAACCATAGTCACCGCCCCATCAGGACCGTTCCTCGTTTATTTGCGTTTTACGGCAAGAAAACTAGAATTCCGCCCGATTTTGAAATTTTCGTGTTCTATAGCACACGCCTTCCCAGTGGGCAGGGGCCCCCAGACTCGGATCGCCTAAAATTTTTTCGGGCCATCAAAAACAACCTAAGGAAAAATAGTCACCACCCGCCATGACCTTTCCTCATTTTTTATGTTTTACAGCCAAAAAACTAGAATTCTGCCCGATTCCCATATTTTCGTGTGCTATTGCCCACGCCTTCTGAGTGGGCCCGGGCCCCCAGACCCAGATCGCCTAAAAATAATTTTTCAATCCATCAAATACGACATAAGGAACCATAGTCCCCGCCCCGTCATGACTGCTCCTCGTGGTTTTGCATTTTATGGAAATAAAATAGAATTCCGCCTGATTCCCATATTTTCGTGTGCTATAGCACACGCCTTCCGAGTGGGCCCGGGCTCCCTAGAATCGAATAGCCAAAATTTTTTCCGACCCATCAAATACGACCTAAGGAACCATAGTCACCGCCCCGCCATGACTACTCCTCGGTGTTTTGCATTTTACGGCCAACAAACTAGAATTCAGTACATTTTCTTGTGCTATAGCCCACGCCTTCTGAGTGGGCTCGCTCCCCCAGTACCGGATTGCCTAATAGTTTTTCGGGCCATCAAATATGACCTATGGAACAATAGTCACTACCCCGTCATGACTGCTCCTTGTTGTTTTGCGTTTTACGGCAAAAAAAGTAGAATTCTACCTAATTACCATATTTTAATGTGCTATAGCCCATGCCTTCGGTGATCGGGGTCTGGGTGGCCCGGACCCACTCGGAAGGCAAGGGCTATAGCACACGAATATATGAGAATTGGGCGGAATTCTAGTTTTTTGGCCGTAAAATGCAAAAAATGAGGAACGGTCATGGAGGGGTGGTGACTATGGTTCCTTAGGTCGTATTTGATAGCCCGGAAATATTTTAGGCGATCGGGGTCCGGGGGGCCCGGAACCCACTAGGAAGGCGTAGGCTAAAGCACACGAATATATGGGAATCAGGCGGAATTCTAGTTTTTTGGCCATAAAATGCAAAACAACGAGGAACGGCCATGGCGGGGCAGTGACTATGGTTCCTTAGGTCATATTTGATAGCCTGGAATAATGTTAGGCAATTGGGGTCGGGGGGCTCGGACCCACTCGGAAGGCATGGGATATAGCACACGAAAATATGGGAATCGGGCAAAATTCTAGTTTTTTGGTCGTAAAAGGCAAAACAACGAGGAACGGTCATGGAAGAGCGGTGACTATGGTTCCTTAGGTCATATTTAATAGCCCGGAAACATTTTAGGCGATCGGGGTCCGGGGAGACCGGACCCACTTGGAAGGCATGGGCTATATATAACACACGAATATATAGGCATCGGGCGGAATTCTAGTTTTTTTCCCGTAAAACGCAAAATAACGAGGAACGGCCATGGCAGGGCAGTGACTATGGTTCCTTAGGTCGTATTTGATGGCCTGGAAAAATGTTAGGCAATTCGGTTTTGGGGGACCCGGGCCCACTCGGAAGGAGTGGGCTAGAGCACACGAAAATATGGGAATCGGGCGGAATTCTAGTTTTTTGGCGGTAAAAAGCAAAACAACGAGGAACGGTCATGGCAGGGCGGTGACTATGGTTCCTTAGGAACTATTTGATGACCCAAATAAATTTTAGGCGATCGGGGTCCGGTGGGTCCGGACCCACTCGAAAGGCGTGGGCTTAGCACACAAAAATATAAGAATCGGGCGGGGCGGTGACTATGGTTCCTTAGGTCGTATTTGATAGCCCGAAAATATTTTAGGCGATCGGGGTCTGGGGGCCCGGAACCCACTAGGAAGGCGTGGGCTATAGCACACGAATATATGGGAATCGGGCGAAATTCTAGTTTTTTAGCCATAAATTGCAAAACAGCGAGGAACGACCATGGCAGGGCGGTGACTATGGTTCCTTAGGTCATATTTGATAGCCTGGAAAAATGTTAGGTAATCGGGGTCCAGGGGCTAGGACCCACTCGGAAGGCATGGGCTATAGCACACGAAAAAATGGGAATCGGGCAAAATTCTAGTTTTTGATCGTAAAAAGCAAAACAACGAGGAACGGTCAGGGCAGGGTGGTGACTATGGTTCCTTAGGTCGTATTTGATAGCCGAAAACTTTTTAGGTGATCGGGGTCCGGAGGGCCCGGACCCACTAGGATGGCGTGGGCTATATATAGCACACGAATATATGGGAATCTCGCGGAATTATAGTTTTGTTACCGTAAAACGCAAAACAACGAGGAACGGCCATGGCGGGGTGGTGACTATGATTCCTTAGGTCGTATTTGATGGCCTGGAAAAGTGTTAGGCAATCCGATTTCGGGTGACCCGGGCCCACTCGGAAGGCTTGGGCTACAGCACACAAAAATATGGGAATCGGGCGGAATTCTAATTTTTTGGTCGTAAAAAGAAAAATAACGAGGAACGGTCATGGCGGGGCGGTGACTATGGTTCCTTAGGACGTATTTATTGGCCCAAATAAATTTTAGGTGATCGGCATCCATGGGGCCCGGACTCACTCGGAAGGTAAGGGCTTAGCACACGAAAATATGGAAATCGGGCGGAATTTTAGTTTTTTGGCTGTAAAACGCAAAACAACGAGGAACAGCCATAGAGGGGCGGTGACTGGTTCCTTAGGTCGTTTTTGATAGCCCGGAAATATTTTAGGCGATCGGGGTCCTGGGGGCCCGGAACCCACAAGGAAGGCGTGGGCTATATATAGCACACGAATATATGGGAATCGGGGGAATTTATAGTTTTTTGGCAGTAAAACGCAAAACAACGAGGAACGGCCATGGCGGAGCGGTGACTATGGTTCCTTAGGTCGTATTTGATGGCCTGGAAAAGTGTTAGGCAATCCGGTTTCGGGTGACCCGGGCCCCCTCGGAAGGCTTGGGCTAGAGCACACGAAAATATGAGAATCGGGCGGAATTCTAGTTTTTTGGTCGTAAAAAGCAAAACAACGAGGAACGGTCATGGCGGGGCGGTGACTATGGTTCCTAAGGACGTATTTGTTGGCCCAAATAAATTTTAGGTGATCGGGGTCCGGGTGGCCCGGACCCACTCGGAAGGCGTGGGCTATAGTACACGAATATATGGGAATTGGGCGAAATTCTAGTTTTTTGGCCGTAAAATGCAAAAAATGAGGAATGGTCATGGAGGGGCGGTGACTATGGTTCCTTAGGTCATATTTGATAGCCCGGAAATATTTTAGGCGATCGGGGTCCGGGGGCCCGGAACCCACTAGGAAGGCGTAGGCTATAGCACACGAATATATGGGAATCGGGCGGAATTCTAGTTTTTTGGCCGTAAAATGCAAAACAACGAGGAACGGCCATGGCGGGGCGGTGACTATGGTTCCTTAGGTCGTATTTGATAGCCTGGAAAAATGTTAGGCAATTGGGGTCGGGGGGCTCGGACCCACTCGGAAGGCATGGGCTATAGCACACAAAAATATGGGAATCGGGCAAAATTCTAGGTTTTTGGTCGTAAAAGGCAAAACAACGAGGAACGGTCATCGAAGAGCGGTGACTATGGTTCCTTAGGTCGTATTTGATAGCCCGAGCAAATTTTAGGCGATCGGGGTTCGGGGGGACTGGACCTACTAGGTAGGCGTGGACTATATATAGCACACGAATAAATGGGAATCGGGCGGAATTCTAGTTTTTTGGCCGTAAAACGCAAAACAACGAGGAACGACCATGGTGGGGCGGTGACTATGGTTCCTTAGGTCGTATTCGATAGCCCAAAAATATTTCAGGCGATCGGGGTCCGGGGGGCCCGGAACCCACTAGGAAGGCGTGGGCTATATATAGCTCATGAATATATGGGAATCGGGGGGAATTATAGTTTTTTGGTAGTAAAACGCAAAACAACGAGGAACGGCCATGGCGGAGCGGTGACTATGGTTCCTTAGGTCGTATTTGATGGCCTGGAAAAGTGTTAGGCAATCCGGTTTCGGGTGACCCGGGCCCCCTCGGAAGGCTTGGGCTAGAGCACACGAAAATATGGGAATCGGCCGGAATTCTAGTTTTTTGGTCGTAAAAAGCAAAACAACGAGGAACGGTCATGGCGGGGCGGTGACTATGGTTCCTAAGGATGTATTTGTTGGCCCAAATAAATTTTAGGTAATCGGGGTCCGGGTGGCCCGGACCCACTCGGAAGGCGTGGGCTATAGTACACGATATATGGGAATTGGGCGAAATTCTAGTTTTTTGGCCGTAAAATGCAAAAAATGAGGAACGGTCATGGAAGGGCGGTGACTATGGTTCCTTAGGTTATATTTGATAGCCCGGAAATATTTTAAGCGATCGGGGTCCGGGGGCCCGGAACCCACTAGGAAGGCATAGGCTATAGCACAAGAATATATGAGAATCGAACGGAATTCTAGTTTTTTGGCCGTAAAACGCAAAACAATGAGGAACGGCCATGGCGGGGCGGTGACTGTGGTTCCTTAGGTCGTATTTGATAGCCTAGAAAAATGTTAGGCAATTGGGGTCGGGGGGCTCGGACCCACTCGGAAGGCATGGGCTATAGCACACAAAAATATGGGAATCGGGCAAAATTCTAGTTTTTTGGTCGTAAAAGGCAAAACAACGAGGAACGGTCATGGAAGAGCGGTGACTATGGTTCCTTAGGTCGTATTTGATAGCCCGGACAAATTTTAGGCGATCGGGGTTCGGGGGGACCGGACCCACTAGGTAGGCGTGGGCTATATATAGCACACGAATATATGGGAATCGGGCGGAATTCTAGTTTTATGGCCGTAAAACGCAAAACAACGAGGAACGACCATGGTGGGGCGGTAACTATGGTTCCTTAGGTCGTATTTGATGGCCTAGAATAATTTTAGGCGATCGGGGTCCGGGGGCCCGGACCCACTCGGAAGGCGTGGGCTATAGCACACGAATATATGGGAATCGGGAGGAATTCTAGTTTTTTGGCCTTAAATGCAAAACAACGAGGAACGGTCATGACTGGGCGGTGACTATGGTTCCTTAGGTCGTATTTTATTGCCCGAAATAATTTTATGCGATCGGGGTCTAGGTGGCTCGGACCCACTCGGAAGGCGTGGGCTATATATAGCACACGAATATATGGGAATTGGGCGAAATTCTAGTTTTTTGGCCGTAAAATGCAAACAATGAGGAACGGTCATGGAGGGGCGGTGACTATAGTTCCTTAGGTTATATTTGATAGCCCGGAAATATTTTAGGCGATCGGGGTCCGGGGGCCTGGAACCCACTAGAAAGGCGTAGGCTATAGCACAAGAATATATGGGAATCGGACGGAATTCTAGTTTTTTGGCCGTAAAACGCAAAACAACGAGGAACGGCCATGGCGGGGCGGTGACTATGGTTCCTTAGGTCGTATTTGATAGCCTGGAAAAATGTTAGGCAATTGGGGTCGGGGGGCTCGGACCCACTCAGAAGGCATGGGCTATAGCACATGAAAATATGGGAATCGGGCAAAATTCTAGTTTTTTGGTCGTAAAAGGCAAAACAACGATGAACGGTCATGGAAGAGCGGTGACTATGGTTCCTTAGGTCGTATTTGATAGCCCGGACAAATTTTAGGCGATCGGGGTTCGGGGGGACCGGACCCACTAGGTAGGCGTGGGCTATATGTAGCACACGAATATATGGGAATCGGGCGGAATTCTAGTTTTTTGGCCGTAAAACGCAAAACAACAAGGAACGACCATGGTGGGGCGGTAACTATGGTTCCTTAGGTCGTATTTGATGGCCCTGAATAATTTTAGGCGATCGGGGTCCGGGGGCCCGGACCCACTCGGAAGGCGTGGGCTATAGCACACGAATATATGGGAATCGGGAGGAATTCTAGTTTTTTGGCCTTAAATGCAAAACAACGAGGAACGGTCATGACTGGGCGGTGACTATGGTTCCTTAGGTCGTATTTTATTGCCCGAAATAATTTTATGCGATCGGGATCCGGGTGGCTCGGACCCACTCGGAAGGCGTGGGCTATATATAGCACACGAATATATGGGAATCGGGCGGAATTCTAGTTTTTTGGCCGTAAAATGCAAAAAACGAGGAACGGTCATGGAGGGGAGGTTACTAGGGTTCCTTAGGTCGTAATTGATATCTCAAAAATATTTTAGGCGTTCGAGGTCCGGGGGGCCCGGAACCCACTAGGAAGGCGTGGGCTATAGAACACGAATATATGGGAATCGGGCGGAATTCTAGTTTTTATGCCGTAAAATGCAAAACAACGAGTAATGGCCATGGCAGGGTGGTGACTATGGTTCCTTAGGTCGTATTTGATAGCCTGGGAAAATGTTAGGCAATCAGGGTCCGGGGGCTCAAACCCACTCGGAAGGCATGGGCTATAGCACACGAAAATATGGGAATCGGTCAAAATTCTAATTTTTTGGTCGTAAAAAGCAAAACAATGAGGAACAGTCATGGCAGGGTGGTGACTATGGTTCCTTATGTCGTATTTGATAGGCCGAAAAAATTTTAGGCGATCGGGGTCCGGAGGGCCCGGACCTACTAGGAAGGTGTGGGCTATATATAGCACACGAATATATGGGAATCGGGCGGAATTATAGTTTTTTGGCCGTAAAATGCAAAACAACGAGGAACGTCCATGGCGAGGCGGTGACTATGGTTCCTTAGGTCGTATTTGATGGCCTGGAAAAGTGTTTGGCAATCTGGTTTTGGGTGACCCGGGCCCACTCGGAAGGCTTGGGCTAGAGCACACGAAAATATGGGAATCGGGCGGAATTCTAGTTTTTTGGTCATAAAAAGCAAAACAACGAGGAACGGTCATGGCGGGGCGATGACTATGGTTCCTTAGGACATATTTGTTGGCCCAAATAAATTTTAGTTGATCGGGGTCCGGGAGGCCCGGACCCACTCGGAAGTCGTGGGCTTAGCACATGAAAATATGGGAATCGGGCGGAATTTTAGTTTTTTGGCCGTAAAATTCAAAACAATGAGGAACGGCCATGGAGGGGTGGTGACTGGTTCCTTAGGTCGTATTTGATAGCCCGGAAATATTTTAGGCGATCGGGGTCCGGGAACCCACTAGGAAGGCGTGGGCTATATATAGCACACAAATATATGGGAATCAGGCGGAATTACAGTTTTTTGGCCGTAAAACGCAAAACAACGAGGAAGGGTCATGGCGGGGCGGTGACTATGGTTCCTTTGGTTGTATTTGATGGCCTGGAAAAGTGTTAGGCAATCCGGTTTCGGGTGACCCGGAACCCACTAGGAAGGCTTGGGCTATAGCACATGAATATATGGGAATCGGGCGGAAATCTAGTTTTTTGGTCGTAAAAAGCAAAACAACGAGGAACGGTCATGGAAGGGCGATGACTATGGTTCCTTAGGTCGTATTTGATAGCCCGAAAATATTTTAGGCGATCGGAGTCCGGAGGGCCCGAAACCCACTAGGAAAGCGTAGGCTATAGCACACGAATATATGGGAATCGGGCGAAATTCTAGTTTTTTGGTCGTAAAACGCAAAACAACGAGGAACGGCCATGGCGGGGCAGTGACTATGGTTCCTTAAGTCGTATTTGATGGCCTAGAAAAATGTTAGGCAATTGGGGTCGGGGGGCTCGGACCCACTCGGAAGGCATGGGCTATAGCACACGAAAATATGGGAATCGGGCAGAATTCTAGTTTTTTGGTCGTAAAAGGCAAAACAACGAGGAACAGTCATGGAAGAGCGGTGACTATGATTCCTTAGGTCGTATTTGATAGCACGGAATAATTTTAGGCGATCGGGATCCAGGGGGACCGGACCCACTAAGTAGGCGTGGACTATATATAGCACACGAATATATGGGAATCGAGCGGAATTCTAGTTTTTTGGCCGTAAAACGCAAAATAACGAGGAACGACCATGGCAGGGCGGTGACTATGGTTCCTTAGGTCGTATTTGATGGCGTGGAAAAATGTTAGGCAATCCGGTTTTGGGGGAACCGGGCCCACTCGGAAGGAGTGAGCTAGAGCACACGAAAATATGGGAATCTGGCGGAATTCTAGTTTTTTGGTCGTAAAAAGCAAAACAACGAGGAACGGTCATGGCGGGGCGGTGACTATGGTTCCTTAGGACCTATTTGACGGCCCAAATAAATTTTAGGCGATCGGGGTCCGGGGGCCCGGACTCACTCGGAAGGCGTGGGCTTAGCACACTAAAATATGGGAATCAGGCGGAATTCTAGTTTTTTGGCCGTAAAACACAAAACAACGAGGAACGGCCATGGTGGGGCGGTGACTATGGTTCCTTAGGTCGTATTTGAAGGCCTAGAATAATTTTAGGCGATCGGGGTCCGTGGGATCCGGAACCCACTAGGAAGGCGTGGGCTATAGCACACGAATATATGGGAATCGGGCGGAATTCTAGTTTTCTGGCCGTAAAACGCAAAACAACGAGGAACGGCCATGGTGGGGCGGTAACTATGGTTCCTTAGGTCGTATTTGATGGCCCAGAATAATTTTAGGCGATCGGGGTCCGGGGGCCCGGACCCACTCGGAAGGCGTGGGCTATAGCACGCGAATATATGGGAATCGGGAGGAATTCTAGTTTTTTGGCCTTAAATGCAAAACAACGAGGAACGGTCATGACTGGGCGGTGACTATGGTTCCTTAGGTCGTATTTTATTGCCCGAAATAATTTTATGCGATCGGGGTCCGGGTGGCTCGGATCCACTCGGAAGGCGTGGGCTATATATAGCACACGAATATATGGGAATCGGCCGGAATTCTAGTTTTTTGGCCATAAAACGCAAAAAATGAGGAACGGTCATGGAGGGGCAGTTACTAGGGTTCCTTAGATCGTATTTGATATCCCGGAAATATTTTAGGCGATCGGGGTCCGGGGGGCGCGGAACCCACTAGGAAGGCTTGGGCTATAGCACACGAATATATGGGAATCGGGCGGAATTCTAGTTTTTTGGCCGTAAAATGCAAAACAACGAGGAATGGCCATGGCAGGGCGGTGACTATGGTTCCTTAGGTCGTATTTGATAGCATGGGAAAATGTTAGGCAATCAGGATCCGGGGGCTCGGACCCACTCGGAAGGCATGGGCTATAACACACGAAAATATGGGAATCGGTCAAAATTCTAATTTTTTGGTCGTAAAAAGCAAAACATTGAGGAACGGTCATGGCAGGGTGGTGACTATGGTTCCTTATGTCGTATTTCATAGCCCGAAAAATTTTTAGGCGATCGGGGTCCGGAGGGCCCGGACCCACTAGGAAGGCGTGGGCTATATATAGCACACGAATATATGGGAATCGGGCGGAATTATAGTTTTTTGGCCGTAAAACGCAAAACAACGAGGAACGGCCATGGCGGGGCGGTGACTATGGTTCCTTAGTTCGTATTTGATGGCCTGGAAAAGTGTTAGGCAATCCGGTTTTGGGTGACCCTGGGCCCACTCGGAAGGCTTGGGCTAGAGCACACAAAAATATGGGAATCTGGCGGAATTCTAGTTTTTTGGTTGTAAAAAGCAAAACAACGAGGAACGATCATGGAGGGGCGATGACTATGGTTCCTTAGGACGTATTTGTTGGCCCAAATAAATTTTAGTTGATCGGGGTCCGAGGGGCCCGGACCCACTCGGAAGTCGTGGGCTTAGCACATGAAAATATGGGAATCGGGCGGAATTTTAGTTTTTTGGCCGTAAAATGCAAAACAACGAGGAACGGCCATGGAGGGGCGGTGACTGGTTCCTTAGGTCGAATTTGATAGCCCAGAAATATTTTAGGCGATCGGGGTCCGGGGGACCCGGAACCCACTAGGAAGGCGTGGGTTATATATAGCACACGAATATATGGGAATCGGGCGGAATTATAGTTTTTTGGCCGTAAAACGCAAAACAACGAGGAAGGGCCATGGCGGGGCGGTGACTATGGTTCCTTTTGTCGTATTTGATAGCCTGGAAAAGTGTTAGGCAATCCGGTTTCGGGTGATCCGGAACCCACTAGGAAGGCTTGGGCTATAGAACACGAATATATGGGAATAGAGCGGAATTCTAGTTTTTTGGTCGTAAAAAGCAAAACAACGAGGAACGGTCATGGCAGGGCGATGACTATGGTTCCTTAGGTCGTATTTGATAGCCCGAAAAAATTTTAGGCGATCGGGGTCCGGGGGGCCCGGAACCCATTAGGAAGGCGTAGGCTATAGCACACGAATATATGGGAATCAGGCGGAATTCTAGTTTTTTGGTCGTAAAACACAAAACAACGAGGAACGGCCATGGCGGGGCGGTGACTATGGTTCCTTAGGTCGTATTTGATGGCCTGGAAAAATGTTAGGCAATTGGGGTCAGGGGGTTCGGACCCACTCGGAAGGCATGGGCTATAGCACACGAAAATATGGGAATCGGGTAAAATACTAGTTTTTTGGTCGTAAAAGGCAAAACAACGAGGAACAGTCATGGAAGAGCGGTGACTATGGTTCCTTAGGTCGTATTTGATTGCACGGATTAATTTTAGGCGATCGGGGTCCAGGGGGACCGGACCCACTAGGTAGGCGTGGACTATATATAGCACACGAATATATGGGAATCGGGCGGAATTCTAGTTTTTTGGCCGTAAAACGAAAAACAACGAGGAACGACCATGGCAGGGCGGTGACTATGGTTCCTTAGGTCGTATTTGATGGCCTGGAAAAATGTTAGGCAATCCGGTTTTGGGGGACCCGGGCCCACTCGGAAGGAGTGAGCTAGAGCACACGAAAATATGGGAATCTGGCGGAATTCTAGTTTTTTGGTCGTAAAAAGCAAAACAACGAGGAACGGTCATGGCGGGGCGGTGACTATGGTTCCTTGGGACCTATTTGATGGCCCAAATAAATTTTAGGCGATCGGGGTCCGGGGGCCCGGACTCACTCGGAAGGCATGGGCTTAGCACACTAAAATATGGGAATCAGGCGGAATTCTAGTTTTTTGGCCGTAAAACGCAAAACAACGAGGAACGGCCATGGTGGGGCGGTGACTATGGTTCCTTAGGTCGTATTTGAAGGCCTAGAATAATTTTAGGCGATCGGGGTCTGTGGGGTCCGGAACCCACTAGGAAGGCGTGGGCTATAGCACACGAATATATGGGAATCGGGCAGAATTCTAGTTTTTTGGCCGTAAAACGCAAAACAACGAGGAACGGCCATGGTGGGGCGGTAACTATAATTCCTTAGGTCGTATTTGATGGCGCAGAAAAATTTTAGGCGATCGGGGTCCGGGGGCCCGGACCCACTCGGAAGGCGTGGGCTATAGCACGCGAATATATGGGAATCGGGAGGAATTCTAGTTTTTTGGCCTTAAATGCAAAACAACGAGGAACGGTCATGATTGGGCGGTGACTATGGTTCCTTAGGTCGTATTTTATTGCCCGAAATAATTTTATGCGATCGGGGTCCGGGTGGCTCGGACCCACTCGGAAGGCGTGGGCTATATATAGCACACGAATATATGGGAATCGGGCGGAATTCTAGTTTTTTGGCCATAAAACGCAAAAAATGAGGAACGGTCATGGAGGGGCGGTTACTAGGGTTCCTTAGGTCGTATTTGATATCCCGGAAATATTTTAGGCGATCGGGGTCCGGGGGCCCCGGAACCCACTAGGAAGGCTTGGGCTATAGCACACGAATATATGGGAATCGGGCGGAATTCTAGTTTTTTGGCCGTAAAATGCAAAACAACGAGGAATGGCCATGGCAGGGCGGTGACTATGGTTCCTTAGGTCGTATTTGATAGCACGGGAAAATGTTAGGCAATCAGGATCCGGGGGCTCGGACCCACTCGGAAGGGATGGGCTATAGCACACGAAAATATGGGAATCGGTCAAAATTCTAATTTTTTGGTCGTAAAAAGCAAAACAATGAGGAACGGTCATGGCAGGGTGGTGAATTTGGTTCCTTATGTCGTATTTGATAGCCCGAAAAAATTTTAGGCGATCGGGGTCCCGAGGGCTCGGACCCACTAGGAAGGTGTGGGCTATATATAGCACACGAATATATGGGAATCGGGCGGAATTATAGTTTTTTGGCCGTAAAATGCAAAACAACGAGGAACGGCCATGGCGAGGCGGTGACTATGGTTCCTTAGGTCGTATTTGATGGCCTAGAAAAGTGTTAGGCAATCCGGTTTTGGGTGACCCGGGCCCACTCGGAAGGCTTGGGCTAGAGCACACGAAAATATGGGAATCGGGCGGAATTCTAGTTTTTTGGTCGTAAAAAGCAAAACAACGAGGAACGGTCATGGCGGGGCGATGACTATGGTTCCTTAGGACGTATTTGTTGGCCCAAATAAATTTTAGTTGATCGGGGTCCGGGAGGCCCGGACCCACTCGGAAGTCGTGGGCTTAGCACACGAAAATATGGGAATCGGGCGGAATTTTAGTTTTTTGGCCGTAAAATGCAAAACAACGAGGAACGGCCATGGAGGGGCGGTGACTGGTTCCTTAGGTCGTATTTGATAGCCCGAAAATATTTTAGGCGATCGGGGTCCGGGGGACTCGGAACCCACTAGGAAGGCGTGGGCTATATATAGCACACGAATATATGGGAATCGGGCGGAATTATAGTTTTTTGGCCGTAAAACGCAAAACAACGAGGAAGGGCCATGGCGGGGCGGTGCCTATGGTTCCTTTGGTCGTATTTGATGGCCTGGAAAAGTGTTAGGCAATCCGGTTTCGGGTGACCCGGAACCCACTAGGAAGGCTTGGGCTTTAGAACACGAATATATGAGAATCGGGCAGAATTCTAGTTTTTTGGTCGTAAAAAGCAAAACAACGAGGAACGGTCATGGCAGGGCGATGACCATGGTTCCTTAGGTCGTATTTGATAGCCCAAAAAAATTTTAGGCGATCGGGGTCCGGGGGGCCCGGAACCCACTAGGAATGCGTAGGCTATAGCACACGAATATATGGGAATCGGGCGGAATTCTAGTTTTTTGGTCGTAAAATGCAAAACAACGAGGAACGGCCATGGCAGGGCGGTGACTATGGTTCCTTAGGTCGTATTTGATGGCTTGGAAAAATGTTAGGCAATTGGGGTCGGGGGTCTCGGGCCCACTCGGAAGGCATGGGCTATAGCACACGAAAATATGGGAATCGGGCAAAATTCTAGTTTTTTGGTCGTAAAAGGCAAAACAACGAGGAACAGTCATGGAAGAGCGGTGACTATGGTTCCTTAGGTCGTATTTGATAGCACGGAAATAATTTTAGGCGATCGGGGTCCAGGGGGACCGGACCCACTAGGTAGGCGTGGACTATATATAGCACACGAATATATGGGAATCGGGCGGAATTCTAGTTTTTTGGCCGTAAAACGCAAAACAACGAGGAACGACCATGGCAGGGCGGTGACTATGGTTCCTTAGGTCGTATTTGATGGCCTGGAAAAATGTTAGGCAATCCGGTTTTGGGGGACCCGGGCCCACTCGGAAGGAGTGAGCTAGAGCACACTAAAATATGGGAATTTGGCGGAATTCTAGTTTTTTGGTCGTAAAAAGCAAAACAACGAGGAACGGTCATGGCGGGGCGGTGACTATGGTTCCTTAGGACCTATTTGATGGCCCAAATAAATTTTAGGCGATCGGGGTCCGGGGGCCCGGACTCACTCGGAAGGCGTGGGCTTAGTACACTAAAATATGGGAATCAGGCGAAATTCTAGTTTTTTGGCTTTAAAACACAAAACAACGAGGAATGGCCATTGTGGGGCGGTGACTATGGTTCCTTAGGTCGTATTTGATGGCCTAGAATAATTTTAGGCGATCGGGGTCCGTGGGGTCCGGAACCCACTAGGAAGGCGTGGGCTATAGCACACGAATATATGGGAATCGGGCGGAATTCTAGTTTTTTGGCCGTAAAATGCAAAACAATGAGGAACGGCCATGGTGGGGCGGTAACTATGGTTCCTTAGGTCGTATTTGATAGCCCAGAATAATTTTAGGCGATCGGGGTCCGGGGGCCCGGACCCACTCGGAAGGCGTGGGCTATAGCACGCGAATATATGGGAATCGGGAGGAATTCTAGTTTTTTGGCCTTAAATGCAAAATAACAAGGAACGGTCATGACTGGGTGGTGACTATGGTTCCTTAGGTCGTATTTTATTGCCCGAAATAATTTTATGCGATCGGGGTCCGGGTGGCTCGGACCCACTCGGAAGGTGTGGGCTATATATAGCACACGAATATATGGAAATCGGGCGGAATTCTAGTTTTTTGGCCATAAAACGCAAAAAATGAGGAACGGTCATGGAGGGGCAGTTACTGGGATTCCTTAGGTCGTATTTAATATCCCGGAAATATTTAGGCGATCGGGGTCCGGGGGGCCCGGAACCCACTAGGAAGGCTTGGGCTATAGCACACGAATATATGGGAATCGGGCGGAATTCTAGTTTTTTGGCCGTAAAATGCAAAACAACGAGGAATGGCCATGGCAGGGCGGTGACTATGGTTCCTTAGGTCGTATTTGATAGCATGGGAAAATGTTAGGCAATCAGGATCCGGGGGCTCGGACCCACTCGGAAGGCATGGGCTATAGCACACGAAAATATGGGAATCGGTCAAAATTCTAATTTTTTGGTCGTAAAAAGCAAAACATTGAGGAACGGTCATGGCAGGGTGGTGACTATGGTTCCTTATGTCGTATTTCATAGCCCGAAAAATTTTTAGGCGATCGGGGTCCGGAGGGCCCGGACCCACTAGGAAGGCGTGGGCTATATATAGCACACGAATATATGGGAATCGGGCGGAATTATAGTTTTTTGGCCGTAAAACGCAAAACAACGAGGAACGGCCATGGCGGGGCGGTGACTATGGTTCCTTAGTTCGTATTTGATGGCCTGGAAAAGTGTTAGGCAATCCGGTTTTGGGTGACCTGGGCCCACTCGGAAGGCTTGGGCTAGAGCACACAAAAATATGGGAATCTGGCGGAATTCTAGTTTTTTGGTTGTAAAAAGCAAAACAACGAGGAACGATCATGGAGGGGCGATGACTATGGTTCCTTAGGACGTATTTGTTGGCCCAAATAAATTTTAGTTGATCGGGGTCCGAGGGGCCCGGACCCACTCGGAAGTCGTGGGCTTAGCACATGAAAATATGGGAATCGGGCGGAATTTTAGTTTTTTGGCCGTAAAATGCAAAACAACGAGGAACGGCCATGGAGGGGCGGTGACTGGTTCCTTAGGTCGTATTTGATAGCCCGGAAATATTTTAGGCGATCGGGGTCCGGGGGACTCGGAACCCACTAGGAAGGCATGGGCTATATATAGCACACGAATATATGGGAATCGGGCCGAAATTATAGTTTTTTGGCCGTAAAATGCAAAACAACGAGGAAGGGCCATGTCGGGGCGGTGACTATGGTTCCTTTGGTTGTATTTGATGGCCTGGAAAAATGTTAGGCAATCCGGTTTCGGGTGACCCGGGCCCACTCGGAAGGCTTGGGCTAGAGCACACGAAAATATGGGAATCGGGCGGAATTCTAGTTTTTTGGTCGTAAAAAGCAAAACAACGAGGAACGGTCATGGCGAGGCGGTGACTATGGTTCCTTAGGACGTATTTGTTAGCCCAAATATATTTTAGGTGATCGGGGTCCAGGGGGCCCAGACCCACTCGGAAGGCTTGGGCTAGAGCACACGAATATTTGGGAATAAGGCGAAATTCTAGTTTTTTAACCGTAAAATGCAAAATAACGAGGAACTGCCATGGCGGGGCGGTGACTATGGTTCCTTAGGTCGTATTTGATAGCCTGGAAAAATATTAGGTAATCAAGGTCCGGGGGCTCGGACCCACTCAGAAGGCATGGGCTATAGCACACGAAAATATGGAAATCGGGCAGAATTCTAGTTTTTTGGTCGTAAAAAGCAAAACAACGAGGAATGGTCATGGCAGGGCGATGACAATGGTTCCTTAGGTCGTATTTGATAGCCCGAAAAAATTTTAGGCGATCGGGGTTCGGGCCCCCCGGACCCACCTGGAAGGCGTGGGCTATATATAGCACACGAATATATGGAAATCGGGCGGAATTCTAGTTTTTTGGCTGTAAAACGCAAAACAACGAGGAACGGCCATGGCGGGGCGGTGACTATGGTTCCTTAGGTCATATTTGATGGCTCGGAAAAAGTTTAGGAGATCGGGGTACGGGGGGCCCGGGCCCACTCGGTAGGCGTGGGCTAGAGCACACGAAAATATGGGAATCTGGCGGAATTTTAGTTTTTTGGTCATAAAAAGCAAAACAACGAGGAACGATCATGGCGGGGCGGTGACTATGGTTCCTTAGGTTGAATTTGATAGCCTAAAAAATTTTTAGGTGATCGGGGTCCGTAGGGCCCGGACCCACTAGGAAGGCGTGGGCTATATATAGCACACGAATATCTGGGAATCGGGCGAAATTCTAGTTTTTTGGCCGTAAAATGCAAAAAATGAGGAACGGTCATGGAGGGGCGGTGACTATAGTTCCTTAGGTCATATTTGATAGCCCGGAAATATTTTAGGCGACCGGGGTCCGGGGGGCCCGGAACCCACTAGGAAGGCGTGGGCTACAGCACACGAATATTTGGGAATCGGGCGAAATTCTAGTTTTTTGGCCGTAAAATGCAAAAGAACGAGGAACGGCCATGGCGGGGCGGTGACTATGGTTCCTTAGGTCCTATTTGATTGCCTGGAAAAATGTTAGGCAATCGGGGTCCGGGGGCTCGGACCCACTCGGAAGGCATGGGCAATAGAATACGAAAATATGGGAATCGGGCGAAATTCTAGTTTTTTTGCCGTAAATGCAAAACAACGAGGAACGGCCACGGCTGGGCGGTGACTATGGTTCCTTAGGTCGTATTTGATTGCTCGAATTAATTTTAGGCGATCGGGGTCCGGGTGACACGGACCCACTCGGAAGGCGTGGCAAATATATGGGAATTGGGCGCAATTCTAGTTTTTTGACCGTAAAATGCAAAAAACGAGGAACGGTCATGGAGGGGCAGTGACTATGGTTCCTTAGGTCGTATTTGATAGCCCGGAAATATTTTAGGCGATCGGGGTCAGGGGGGCCAGAACCCACTAGGAAGGCATAGGCTATAACACACGAATATATGGGAATCGGGCGGAATTCTAGTTTTTTGGCCGTAAAACTCAAAACAACGTGGAACGGCCATGGCGGGGTGGTGACTATGTTTCCTTAGGTCAAATTTGATAGCCTGGAAAAATGTTAGGCAATCGGGGTCCGGGGGCTCGGACCCACTCGAAAGGCATGGGCTATAGCACACGAAAATATGGGAATCGGGCAAAATTCTAGTTTTTTGGTCGTAAAAAGTAAAACAACGAGGAACGGTCATGGCAGGGCGGTGACTATGGTTCCTTAGGTTGAATTTGATAGCCTAGAAAATTTTTAGGTGATCGGGGTCCGTAGGGCCCGGACCCACTAGGAAGGCGTGGGCTATATATAGCACACGAATATCTGGGAATCGGGCGAAATTCTAGTTTTTTGGCCGTAAAACGCAAAACAATGAGGAACGGCCATGGCGGGGTGGTGACTATGATTCCTTAGGTCGTATTTGATGGCCTAGAAAAATGTTAGGCAATCCGGTTTCGGGGAACCCGGGCCCACTCAAAAGGCGTGGGCTAGAGTACACAAAAATATGGGAATCGGGAGGAATTCTAATATTTTGGTCATAAAAAGCAAAACAACGAGGAACAGCCATGGTGGGGCGGTGACCATTGTTCCTTAGGTTGTATTTGATGGCCCAAAATAATTTTAGGCGATCGGGGTCCGGAATCCCGGACCCACTCGGAAGGCGTGGGCTATAGCACACGAATATATGGGAATCGGGCGGAATTCTAGTTTTTTGGCAGTAAAACGCAAAAGAACGAGGAACAGCCATGGCGGGGCAGTGACTATGGTTCGTTAGGTCATATTTGATGGCCACGAATAATTTTAGGCGATCGGGGCCCCTGGGCTCGGACCCACTCGGAAGGCAGGGGCTATAGCACACGAAAATATGGGAATCGGGCGAAATTCTAGTTTTTTTGCCGTAAATGCAAAACAACGAGGAACGGCCACGGCTGGGCGGTGACTTTGGTTCCTTAGGTCGTATTTGATTGCTCGGAATAATTTTAGGCGATCGGGGTCCGGGTCAGAAGGCGTGGGCTGCACACGAATAAATGGGAATTGGGCGGAATTCTAGTTTTTTTGCCGTAAAATGCAAAAAACGAGGAACGGTCATGGAGGGCGGTGACTATGGTTCCTTAGGTCGTATTTGATAGCCCGAAAATATTTTAGGCGATCGAGGTCCGGGGGGCCCAGAACCCACTAGGAAGGCATGGGCTATAGCACACGAATATATGGGAATCGGGCAGAATTCTAGTTTTTTGGCCGTAAAACGCAAAACAACGAGGAACGGCCATGGCGGGGCGGAGACTATGTTTCCTTAGATCAAATTTGATAGCCTGGAAAAATGTTAGTTATTCGGGGTCCGGGGGCTCGGACCCACTCAGAAGGCATGGGCTATATAACACACGAAAATATGGGAATCAGGCAAAATTCTAGTTTTTTGGTCGTAAAAAGCAAAACAACGAGGAACGGTCATGGCAGGGCGGTGACTATGGTTCCTTAGGTCGTATTTGATAGTCCAGAAAAATTTTAGGCGATCGGGGTCCGGAGGGCCCGGACCCACTAGGAAGGCGTGGGCTATATATAGAACACGAATATATGGGAATCGGGCGGAATTCTAGCTTTTTGGCCGTAAAACGCAAAACAACGAGGAACGGCCATGGCGGGGCGGTGACTATGGTTCCTTAGGTCATATTTGATGGCCTAGAAAAATGTTAGGCAATCCAGTTTCGGGGGTCCCGGGCCCACTCGGAAGGCGTGGGCTAGAGCACACGAAAATATGGGAATCGGGAGGAATTCTAGTTTTTTAGTCGTAAAAAGCAAAACAATGAGGAACGGTCATGATGGGGCGGTGACTATGATTCCTTAGGACGTATTTGATGGCCCAAATAAATTTTAGGCGATCGGGGCGCGGGGGGCCCTGACCCACTCGGAAGGCGTGGGCTTACCACACGAAAATATGGGAATCGGGTGGAATTCTCGTTTTTGGCCGTAAAACGCAAAACAACGAGGAACGGCCATGGTAGGGCGGGGACTATGGTTCCTTAAGTCGTATTTGATGGCCTAGAATAATTTTAGGCGATCGGGGTCCGGGTGCCCGGACCCACTCGGAAGGCAGGGGCTATAGCACACGAAAATATGGGAATCGGGGGGAATTCTAGTTTTTTGGCCGTAAATGCAAAAGAACGAGGAACAACCATGGCTGGGCAGTGACTATGGTTCCTTAGGTCGTATTTGATGGCCCCGAATTATTTTAGGCGATCGGGGTCCGGGGTCTTGGACCCACTCGGAAGGCGTGGGCTAGAGCACACGAAAATATGGGAATCGCGCGGAATTCTAGTTTTTTGGTTGTAAAAAGCAAAACAACGAGGAACGGTCATGGCGGGGTGGTGAATATGGTTTCTTAGGACGTATTTGATGGCCCAAATAAATTTTAGGCGATCGGGGTCCGGGGGGCCCGGACCCACTCGGAAGTCGTGGGCTTAGCACACGAAAATATGGGAATCGGGCGGAATTCTAGTTTTTTGGCCGTAAAACGCAAAACAACGAGGAACAGCCATGGTGGGGCGGTGACCATTGTTCCTTAGGTCGTATTTGATGGCCCAAAATAATTTTAGGCGATCTAGGTTTGGGGGCCCAGACCCACTCGGAAGGCGTGGGCTATAGCACACGAATATATGGGAATCGGGCAAAATTCTATTTTTTTGGCCGTAAAACGCAAAAGAACGAGGAACGGCCATGGCAGGGCGGTGACTATGGTTCCTTAGGTCATATTTGATGGCCCCGAATATTTTTAGGCGATCGGGGTCCGGGGGCTCGGACCCACTCTGAAGGCAGGGGCTATAGCACACGAAAATATGGGAATCGGGCGAAATTCTAGTTTTTTTGCCGTAAATTGCAAAACGACGAGGAAAGACCACGGCGGGGCGGTGACTATGGTTCCTTAGGTCATATTTGATGGATCGAAAAAATTTTAGGCGATCGGGGTCCGGGGATCCCGGTCCCACTCGGAAGACGTGGGCTACAACACACGAATATATGAGAATCGTGCGTAATTCTAAATTTTTGGCCATAAAATGCAAAACAGCGAGTAACGGCCATGGAGGGGCGGTGACTATGGTTCCTTAGGTCGTATTTGATGGCCAGGAAAAATGATTGGCAATCCGAATTCGGGATACCCGGGCCCACTCGGAAGGCGTGGGCTCTGCACACGAAAATATGGGAATCGGGCAGAATTCTATTTCTTTCGTCGTAAAAAAGCAAAACAACGAGGATCGGTCATGGTGGGGCGGTGACTATGGTCCCTTAGGTCGTATTTGATGGCCCGAATAAATTTTAGGTGATCGGAAGGCATGGGCTATAGCTCACGAAAATATGGCAATCGGACGAAATTCTAGTTTTTTGGACGTAAAACGGAAAAAAAAACGAGGAACGGTCAATGGTGAGGCGGTGACTATGGTTCCTTAGGTCGTAGTTGATGGCCCGTAAATATTTTAGGCGATCGGGGTCCGGGGGTCCGGACCCACTTGGAAGGCGTTGGCTATTCCCACGAAAATATGAGAATCAGGCGAAATTCTAGTTTTTTGGATGTAAAATTAAAAAAATGAGGAACAGCCATGGCGGGACGGTGACTATGGTCCCTTAGGTCGTATTTTATGGCCCCTAATAATTTTAGGCGATCAGAGTCCGGAGGCCCGGACCCACTCGGAAGGCATGGGCTATAGCTCACGAAAATATGGCAATCGCACGAAATTCTAGTTTTTTGGACGTAAAAAGGAAATAAATGAGGAACAGCCATGGTGGGGCAGTGATTATGGTTCCTTAGGTCGTATTTGATGGCCCTGAATAATTTTTGGCGATCAGGGTATAGCACTCGAAAATATGGGAATCAGGCGAAATTCTAGTTTATTGGCCATAAAATGCAAAACAACGAGGAACTGCCATGGCTGGGCGGTGACTATGGTTCCTTAGGTAGTATTTGATGGACCGGAATAATTTTAGGCGATTGGGTTCTGGGGGGCCCGGTCCCACTCGGAAGGCGTGGGCTACAGCACTCGAATATATGGGAATCGGGCGAAATTCTAGTTTTTTAGCCGTAAAACGCAAAACAACGAGGAACGGCCATGGTGGGGCGTTGACTATAGTTCCTTAGGTCGTATTTGATGGCCCAGAATAATTTTAGGCGATCGAGGTTCGGGGACCCGGACCCACTCGGAAGGCGTGGGCTATAGCAGACGAATATATGGGAATCGGGCGGAATTCTAGTTTTTTGGCTGTAAAACGCAAAAGAATGAGGAACGGCCATGGCGGGGCGGTGACTATGGTTCCTTAGGTCGTATTTGATGGCCCGAAATAATTTTAGGTGATCGAGGTCCGGGGGCTTGGACCCACTCGGAAGGCAGGGGCTATAGCACATGAAAATATGGGAATCGGGCGAAATTCTAGTTTTTTTGCCGTAAATTGCAAAACAACGAGGAACGACCACGGCGGGGCGGTGACTATTGTTCCTTGGGTCGTATTTGATGGTTCGAAAAAAGTTTAGGGGATCGGGGTCCGGGTATCCTGGTCCCACTCGGAAGACATGGGCTCCAGCACACGAATATATGAGAATCGGGCGGAATTCTAGTTTTTTGGCCATAAAACGCAAAACAACGAGGAACAGCCATGGAGGGGCGGTGACTATGGTTCCTTAGGTCGTATTTGATGGCTTGGAAAAATGTTAGGCAATCCAGTTTCAGGGTACCCAGGCCCACTCGGAAGGAGTGGGCTCTACACACGAAAATATGGGAATCGGGCGGAATTCTACTTCTTTCATCGTAAAAAAGCAAAACAACGAGGAACGGTCATGGCGGGGTGGTGAATATGGTTCCTTAGGTCGTATTTGATGGCCCCGAATAATTTTAGGCGATCGAGGTCCGGGGCCCAGACCCACTTGGAAGGCGTGGGCTATTCCCACGAAAATATGGGAATCAGGCGAAATTCTAGTTTTTTGGACGTAAAAAGGAAAAAAATGAGGAACAGCCATGGCGGGATGGTGACTATGGTTCCTTAGGTCGTAGTTTATGGCCCCGAATAATTTTAGGCGATCAGGGTCCGGGGGCCTGGACCCACTCGGAAGGCATGGGCTATAGCTCACGAAAATATGGCAATCACATGAAATTCTAGTTTTTTGGATGTAAAAAGGAAAGAAATGAGGAACGGTCATGGCGAGGCGGTGACTATGGTTCCTTAGGTTGTATTTAATGGCCCGTAAATATTTTAGGCGATCGGGGTCCGGGGACACGGACCCACTTGGAAGGCGAGGGCTATTCCCTTAAAAATATGGGAATTAGGCGAAATTCTTGTTTTTGGACGTAAAAAGGAAAACAATGAGGAACAACCATTGCGTGACGGTGACTATGATTCCTTAGGTCGTATGTTATGGCCCCGAATAATTTTAGGCGATCAGGGTCCGGTGGCCCGGACCCACTCGGAAAGCATGGGCTATTGCTCACGAAAATATGGCAATCGCACGAAATTCTAGTTTTTTGGATGTAAAAAGGAAAACATTGAGGAACAGCCATGGCGGGATGGTGACTATGGTTCCTTAGGTCATATTTGATGGCCCCGAATAATTTTAGGCGATCAGGGTATAGCAGACAAAAATATGGGAATCGGACGAAATTCTAGTTTTTTGGCCGTAAAATGCAAAACAATGAGGAACGGCCATGGATGGGCGGTGACTATGGTTACTTAGGTAGTATTTGATGGCACGGAATAATTTTAGGCGATCGGGGTCCGGGGGTCCCGGTCCCACTCGGAAGGCGTGGGCTACAACACTCGAATATATGGGAATCGGGCGGAATTCAAGTTCTTTGGCTGTAAAACGCAAAACAACGAGGAACGGCCATGGTGGGGCGGTGACTATGGTTCCTTAGGTCATATTTGATGTCCCAGAATAATTTTAGGTGATAGAGGTTCGGGGGCCCGGATCCACTCCGAAGGCGTGGGCTATAGCACACGAATATATGGGAATCGGGCGGAATTCTAGTTTTTTGGCCGTAAAATGCAAAAGAACGAGGAACGGCCATGACGGGGTGGTGACTATGGTTCCTTAGGTCGTATTTGATGGCCCCGAATAATTTTAGGCGATCGGGGTCTGGGGGCTCGGACCCACTCGGAAGGCAGGGACTATAGCACACGAAAATATGGGAATCGGGCGAAATTCTAGTTTTTTTGCCGTAAATTGCAAAACAACGAGGAACGACCACGGCGGGGCGGTGACTATGGTTCCTTAGGTCGTATTTGATGGCTCGAAAAACGTTTAGGCGATCGGGGTCCGGGGATCCCGGTCCCACTCGGAAGACGTGGGCTACAGCACATGAATATATGAGAATCGGGCGGAATTCTAGTCTTTTGGCCATAAAACGCAAAACAACGAGGAACGGCCATGGAGGGGCGGTGACTATGGTTCCTTAGGTCGTATTTGATGGCCTGGAAAAATGTTAGGCAATCTGGTTTCAGGGTACCCTGGCCCACTCGGAAGGCGTGGGCTCTGCACACGAAAATATGGGAATCGGGCGGAATTCTACTTCTTTCGTTGTAAAAAAGCAAAATAACGAGGAACGGTCATGGCGGGGCGGTGACTATGGTTCCTTAGGTCGTATTTGATGGCGCGAATAAATTTTAGGTGATCGGAAGGCATGGGCTATAGCTCACGAAAATATGGCAATCGCACGAAAATCTAGGTTTTTGGACGTAAAAAGGAAAAAAATGAGGAACGGTCATGGTAGGGCGGTGACTATGGTTCCTTAGGTCGTAGTTGATGGCCCGTAAATATTTTAGGCGATCGGGGTCCGAGGGCCCGAACCCACTTCGAAGGCGTGGGCTATTCCCACGAAAATATGGGAATAAGGCGAAATTCAAGTTTTTGGACATAAAAAGGAAAACAAACGAGGAACAGCAATGGCGGGACGGTGACTATGGTCCCTCAGGTCGTATTTGATGGCTCAGAAAAATTTTAAGCGATCGGGGTATGGGGGGCCCGGTCCCACTCGGAAGGCGCGGGCTATAGCTCACGAATATATGGGAATCAGGCGAAATTCTAGTTTTTTGTACGTAAAACGCAAAACAACGAGGAACAGCCATGGAGGGGCGGTGACTATGATTCCTTAGGTCGTATTTGATGGCCTCGAATAATTTTAGGCGATCGGGGGCTAGGGGCCCGGACCCACTCAAAAGGCATGGGCTATAGCACACGAAAATAAGGGAATCGGGCGAAATTCTAGTTTTTTGACCGTAAAATGCAAAACAACGAGGAACGGCCACGGCTGGATGGTGACTATGGTTCCTTAGGTCGTATTTGATGGCCTGAAATAATTTTAAGCGATCGGGGCCCGAGGGGCCCGGACTCACTCGGAAGGCGTGGGCTATGGCACACGAATATATGGGAACCGGGCAGAATTCTAGTTTTTTGGCCGTAAAACGCAAAACAACGAGGAACGGCCATGGCGGGGCAGTGACTATGGTTCCTTAGGTCGTATTTGATAGCCTAGAAATATTTTAGGTGATCGCGGTCTGGGGGGGCCGGAACCCACTAGGAAGGCGTGGGCACACGAATATATGGGAATCGGGCAGAGTTCTAGTAATTTTGGCCGTAAAACGCAAAATAACGAGGAACGGCCACGGCGGGGCGGTGACTATAGTTATTTCGGTCGTATTTGATGGCCCAGAATAATTTAGGCGATCGAGGTTGGGGGCCCGGTCCCACTCAGAAGGCGTGGGTTATAGCACACGAATATATGGGAATCAGGCGGAATTCTAGGTTTTTGGCCGTAAAACGCAAAACAACGAGGAACGGCCATGGCGGGGCGGTGACTATGGTTCCTTAGGTCGTATTTGATGGCCCCGAATAATTTTAGGTGATCGGGGTCCAGGGGCCCGGACCCACTCAAAATGCATGGGCTATAGCACACGAAAATAAGGGAATCGGGCAAAATTCTAGTTTTTTGGCCGTAAAATGCAAAACAACGAGGAACGGCCACGGCTGGGCGGTGACTATTGTTCCTTAGGTCGTATTTGATGGTCCAGAATAATTTTAAGCAATCGGGGCCCGAGGGGCCCGGATTCACTCGGAAGGCATGGGCTACGGCACACAAATATATGGGAATCGGGCGGAATCTAGTTTTTTGGCCGTAAAACGCAAAACAACGAGGAACGGCCATGGCGGGGCGGTGACTATGGTTCCTTAGGTCGTATTTGATAGCCGAGAAATATTTTAGGTGATCGGGGTCCGGGGGGCCCGGAACCCACTAGGAAGGCGTGGGCTATAGCACACGAATATATGGGAATCGGGCGGAATTCTAGTTATTTGGCTGTAAAACGCAAAACAACGAGGAACGGCCATGGCGGGGCGGTGACTGTGGTTCCTTAGGTCGTATTTGATGGCCCAGAGTAATTTTAGGTGATCGGGGTCTAGGGGCACGGACCCACTCGGAAGGCGTGGGCTATAGCACACGAAAATATGGGAATCGTGCGGAATTCTAGTATTTTGGCCGTAAAATGCAAAACAACGAGGAACGGCCATGGCGGGGTGATGACTATGGTTCCTTAGGTCGTATTTGATGTACCCGAATAATTTTAGGTGATCGGGGTCCGGGGGACCGAACCAACTCGGAAGGCATTGGCTATAGCTCACGAAAATATGGGAATCGAGCGAATTCTAGTTTTTTGGCCGTAAAATTCAAAACAACGAGAAACGGCCATGGCGGGGCAGTGACTATGGTTCCTTAGGTCGTATTTGATGGATCAAAATTTTTTTAGGTGATCGGGGTATGGGGGGCTGGTCCACCTCGGAATGCGTGGGCTATAGCACACGAATATATGCGAATCGGGCGGAATTCTAGTTTTTTGGCCGTAAAACGCAAAACAATGAGGAACGGCCATGGCGGGGAGGTGACTATGGTTCCTTAGGTAGTATTTGATGGCCCCGAATAATTTTAGGCGATAGGGGTCCTGGGGCCCGGACCCACTCGGAAGGCATGGGCTATAACACACGAAAATATGGGAATCGGGCAAAATTATAGTTTTTTGCCATAAAATGCAAAACAACGAGGAACGGACACGGCTTGGCGGTGACTATGATTCCTTAGGTCATATTTGATAGCCCAAACATATTTTAGGCGATCGGTTTCCGGGGGGGCCCGGAACCCACTAGGAAGGCGTGGGCTATAGCACACGAAAATATGGGAATCAGGCGGAATTCTAGTTTTTTGGACGTAAAATGCAAAACAACGAGGAACGGCAATGGCGGGGTGGTGACTATGGTTCCTTAGGTCGTATTTGATCCCCGGACCCACTCGGAAGGCATGGGCTATGGCACACGAATATATGGGAATCGTGCGGAATTCTAGTTTTTTGGCCGTAAAACGCAAAAAAAAAGAAACGGCCATGGCGGTGACTATGGTTCCTTAGGTTATATTTGATAACCCGGAAATATTTTAGGCGATCGGGGTCCGGGAGGCCCGGAACCCACTAGAAAGGCGTGGGCTATAGCACACGATATATGGGAATCGGGCAGAATTCTAGTTTTTTGGCCGTAAAATGCAAAACAACGAGGAACGGCCATGGCGGGTAGGTGACTATGTTTCCTTAGGTCGTATTTGATAGCCCAGAATAATTTTAGGCGATCAGGGTCTGGGGGCCCGGACCCACTCGGAAGGCGTGGGCTATAGCACACGAAAATATGGGAATCGGGCGGAATTCTAGTTTTTTGGCCGTAAAACGCAAAAAAATGAGGAACGGCCATAGCGGGGAGGTGACTATGGTTCCTTAGGTAGTATTTGATGGCCCCGAATAATTTTAGGCGATCGGGGTCTTGGGGCCCGGACCCACTCGGAAGGCATGGGCTATAACACACGAAAATATGGGAATCGGGCAAAATTATAGTTTTTTGCCATAAAATGCAAAACAACGAGGAACGGACACGGCTTGGCAGTGACTATGATTCCTTAGGTCATATATTATAGCCCAAACATATTTTAGGCGATCGGTTTCCGGGGGGCCCGGAACCCACTAGGAAGGCGTGGGCTATAGCACACGAAAATATGGGAATCAGGCGGAATTCTAGTTTTTTGGACGTAAAATGCAAAACAACGAGGAACGGCAATGGCGGGGCGGTGACTATGGTTCCTTAGGTCATATTTGATCCCCGCACCCACTCGGAAGGCATGGGCTATGGCACACGAATATATGGGAATCGTGCGGAATTCTAGTTTTTTGGCCGTAAAACGCAAAAAAAAAGAAACGGCCATGGCGGTGACTATGGTTCCTTAGGTTATATTTGATAACCCGGAAATATTTTAGGCGATCGGGGTCCGGGAGGCCCGGAACCCACTAGAAAGGCGTGGGCTATAGCACACGATATATGGGAATCGGGCAGAATTCTAGTTTTTTTTGCCGTAAAATGCAAAACAACGAGGAACGGCCGTGGCGGGTAGGTGACTATGTTTCCTTAGGTCGTATTTGATAGCCCAGAATAATTTTAGGCGATCAGGGTCTGGGGGCCCGGACCCACTCGGAAGGCGTGGGCTATAGCACACGAAAATATGGGAATCGGGCGGAATTCTAGTTTTTTGGCCGTAAAACGCAAAAAAATGAGGAACGGCCATAGCGGGGAGGTGACTATGGTTCCTTAGGTAGTATTTGATGGCCCCGAATAATTTTAGGCGATCGGGGTCTTGGGGCCCGGACCCACTCGGAAGGCATGGGCTATAACACACGAAAATATGGGAATCGGGCAAAATTATAGTTTTTTGCCATAAAATGCAAAACAACGAGGAACGGACACGGCTTGGCAGTGATTATGATTCCTTAGGTCGTATTTGATGGCCCGGATTAATTTTAGGCGATCGGGGTCCGGGGACCCGGACCCACTCGGAAGGCATGGGCTATAGCTCACGACAATATGGGAATCGAGCGAATTTCCAGTGTTTTGGCCATAAAATGCATAACAACGAGGAACGGCCATGGCGGGACGGTGACTATGGGTCCTTAGGTCGTATTTGATGGCTCGGAAAAAGTTTAGGCGATTGGGGTATGGGGGGCCCGGTCCCACTCGGAAGGCGTGGCCTATAGCACACGAATATATGGGAATCAGGCGGAATTCTAGTTTATTGGCCGTAAAATGCAAAACAACGAGGAACGGCCATGGCGGGGTGGTGACTATGGTTCCTTAGGTCGTATTTGATGGCCTCGAATAATTTTAGGTGATCGGGGTCCGGGGGCCCGGACCCACTCAAAAGGCATGGGCTATATAGCACACGAAAATAAGGGAATCGGGCGAAATTCTAGTTTTTTGGTCGTAAAATGCAAAACAACGAGGAACGGCCACGGCTGGGCGGTGACTATGGTTCCTTAGGTTGTATTTGATGGCCCGGAATAATTTTAAGCGATCGGGGCCTGGGGGGCCCGGACTCACTCGAAAGGCGTGGGCTATGGCACACGAATATATGGGAATCGGGCGGAATTCTAGTTTTTTGGCCGTAAAACACAAAACAACAAGGAACGGCCATGGTGGGGCGGTGACTATGGTTCCTTAGGTCGTATTTGATGGCCCAGAATAATTTTGAACCCACTAGGAAGGCGTGGGCACACGAATATATGGGAATCGGGTGGAGTTCTAGTAATTTTGGCCGTAAAACCCAAAACAACGAGGAACGGCCACGGCAGGGCGGTGACTATGGTTACTTAGGTCGTATTTGATGGCCCAGAATAATTTAGGCGATCGGGGTTCGGGGGCCCGGACCCACTCGGAAGGCGTGGGCTATAGCACACGAAAATATGGGAATCGGGCGGAATTCTAGTTTTTTGGCCGTAAAACGCAAAACAACGAGGAACAGTCATGGCGGGGTGGTGACTATGGTTCCTTAGGTCGTATTTGATGGCCCCGAATAATTTTAGGCGATCGGGGTCTGGGGTCCCGGACCCACTCGGAAGGCATGGGCTATAGCTCACGAAAATATGGGAATCGGGCGAAATTCTAGTTTTTTGGCCATAAAATGCAAAACAACGAGGAACGGCCACGGAGGGCCGGTGACTATGGTTCCTTAGGTCGTATTTGATGGCTCGGAAAAAGTTTAGGCGATCAGGGTACGGGGGGCCCGGTCCCACTCGAAAGCGTGGGCTATGGCACACGAATATATGTGAATCAGGCGGAATTCTAGTTTATTGGCCGTAAAATGCAAAACAATGAGGAACGGCCATGGCGGGGTGGTGACTATGGTTCCTTAGGTCGTATTTGATGGCCTCGAATAATTTTAGGTGATCGGGGTCCGGGGGCCCGGACCCACTAAAAAGGCATGGGCTATAGCACAGGAAAATAAGGGAATCGGGCGAAATTCAAGTTTTTTGGCCGTAAAATGCAAAACAACGAGGAACGGCCACGGCTGGGCGGTGACTATGGTTCCTTAGGTCGTATTTGATGGCCCAAAAAAATTTTAAGCGATCGGGACCCGGGGGCCCGGACTCACTCGAAAGGCATGGGCTATGGCACACGAATATATGAGAATCGGGCGAAATTCTAGTTTTTTGGCCGTAAAACACGAAACAACGAGGAACGGCCATGGTGGGGCGCTGACTATGGTTCCTTAGGTCGTATTTAATATTCCGAAAATATTTTAGGCGATCGCGGTCCGGGGGGAACCCACTAGGAAGGCGTGGGCACACAAATATATGGGAATCGGGCGGAGTTCTAGTAATCTTGGCCGTAAAACCCAAAACAACGAGGAACGGCCACGGCGGGGCGGTGACTATGGTTACTTAGGTCGTATTTGATGGCCCAGAATAATTTAGGTGATCGGGGTTCGGGGGTCCGGACCCACTCGGAAGGCGTGGGCTACAGCACACGAAAATATGAGAATCGGGCGGAATTCTAGTTTTTTGGCCGTAAAATGCAAAACAACGAGGAACGGTCATGGCGGGGCGGTGACTATGGTTCCTTAGGTCGTATTTGATGGCCCCGAATAATTTTAGGCGATCGGAGTCTGGGGTCCCGGACCCACTAAAAAGGCATGGGCAATAGCACACGAAAATAAGGAAATCGGGCGAAATTCTAGTTTTTTGCCCATAAAATGCAAAACAACGAGGAACGGCCATGGCTGGCGCGGTGACTATGATTCCTTAGGTCGTATTTGATGGCCCAGAAAAAGTTTAGGCAATCGGGGCCCGGTCCCGCTCGGAAGGCGTGGGCTATAGCACACGAATATATGGGAATCAGGCGGAATTCTAGTTTTTTGGCCGTAAAACGCAAAACAACGAAGAACGGCCATGGCGGGGCGGTGACAATGGTTCCTTAGGTCGTATTTGATAGCCCGGAAATATTTTAGGCGATCGGGGTCCGGGGGGCCCGAAACCCACTAGGAAGGCGTGGGCAATAGCACACGAATATATGGGAATTGGGCGGAATTCTAGTTATTTGGCCATAAAATGCAAAACAACGAGGAACGGCCATGGCGATGACTATGGTTCTTTAGGTCGTATTTGATAACCAGGAAATATTTTAGGCTATCGGGGTCCAGGGTCTCGAACCCACTCGGAAGGCGTGGGCTATAGCACACGAAAATATGGGAATCGGGCAAAATTTTAGTATTTTGCCGTAAAATGCAAAACAACGAGGAACGGCCACGGCTGGGCGGTGACTATGGTTCCTTAGGTCGTATTTGATGGCCCGGAATAATTTTAGGCGATCGGGTTCCGGGGGGACCGGACCCACTCAGAAGGCGTGGGCTATGGCACACAAATATATGGGAATCACGCGGAATTCTTGTTTTTTGGCCGTAAAATGCAAACCAACGAGGAACGGCCATGGTGGGGCGGTGACTATAGTTCCTTAGGTCGTATTTGATAGCCCAGACATATTTTAGGCGATCGGGGTCCGGGGGGTCCGGAATCCACTAGGAAGGCGTGGGCTATAGCACATGAATATATGGAAATCGGGCGGAATTCTAGTTTTATTTGCCGTAAAATGCAAAACCACGAAGAATGGACATGGCGGGGCGGTGACTATGGTTCCTTAGGTCGTATTTTATCCCCGGACCCACTCGGAAGGCATGGGCTATGGCACACGAATATATGGGAATCGGGCGGAATTCTAGTTTTTTGGCCGTGAAATGCAAAACAACGAGGAACGACCATGGCGGGGCGGTGACTATGGTTCCTTAGGTTGTATTTGATAACCCGGAAATATTTTAGGCGATCAGGGTCCGGGGTCCCGGAACCCACTAGGAAGGCGTGGGCTATAGCACACGAATATATGGGAATCGGGCGGAATTCTAGTTTTTTTTGCCGTAAAATGCAAAATAACGAGGAATGGCCATGGCAGGGAGGTGACGATGGTTCCTTAGGTCGTATTTGATGGCCCCGAATAATTTTAGGCGATCGGGGTCCGGGGACCCGGACCCACTCGGAAGGCATAGGCTATAGCTCATGAAAATATGGGAATCGGGTGAATTTCTAGTGTTTTGGCCATAAAATGCAAAACAACGAGGAACGGCCACGGCTGGGCGGTGACTATGGTTCCTTAGGTTGTATTTGATAACCAGAAAATATTTTAGGCGATCGGGGTCCGAGAGGCCCGGAACCCACTAGGAAGGCGTGGGCTATAGCACACGATATATGAGAATCGGGCAAAATTCTAGTTTTTTGGCCGTAAAATGCAAAACAACGAGGAACGGCCATGGCGGGTAGGTGACTATGGTTCCTTAGGTCGTATTTGATAGCCCAGAATAATTTTAGGCGATCAGGGTCTGGGGGCCCGGACCCACTCGGAAGGCGTGGGCTATTGCACACGAAAATATGGGAATCGAGCGAAATTCTAGTTTTTTGGCCTTAAAATGCAAAACAACGAGGAATGGCCACGGCAGGGCGGTGACTATGGTTACTTAGGTCATATTTGATGGCCCAGAATAATTTTAGGCGATCGGGGGCCCGGTCCTACTCGGAAGGCATGGGCTATAGCACACGAAGATATGGGAATCGGGCGGAATTCTAGTTTTTTGGCCGTAAAATGCAAAACAACGAGGAACGGCCATGGCAGGGCGGTGACTATGGTTCCTTAGGTCGTATTTGATGGCCGCGAATAATTTTAGGCAATCGGGGTCCGGGGACCCGGACCCACTCGGAAGGCATGGTTTATAGCTCACGAAAATATGGAAATCGGGCGAATTTCTAGTGTTTTGGCCATAAAATGCAAAACAACGAGGAACGGCCACGGCGGGACGGTGACTATGGGTCCTTAGGTCGTATTTGATGGCTCGGAAAATGTTTAGGCGATCGGGGTATGGGGGGCCCGGTCCCACTCGGAAGGCGTGGCCTATAGCACACGAATATATGGGAATCAGGTGGAATTCTAGTTTATTGGCCGTAAAATGCAAAACAATGAGGAACGGCCATGGCGGGGTGGCGATTATGGTTCCTTAGGTCGTATTTGATGGCCTCGAATAATTTTAGGTGATCGGGGTCCGGGGGCCCGGACCCACTCAAAAGGCATGGGCTATATAGCACACGAAAATAAGGGAATCGGGCGAAATTCAAGTTTTTTGGCCGTAAAATGCAAAACAACGAGGAACGGCCACGGCTGGGCGGTGACTATGGTTCCTTAGGTCGTATTTGATGGCCCGGAATAATTTTAAGCGATCGGGGCCCGGGGGCCCGGACTCACTCGAAAGGCGTGGGCTATGGCACACGAATATGTGGGAATCGGGCGGAATTCTAGTTTTTTGGCCGTAAAACACAAAACAACGAGGAACGACCATGGTGGGGCGGTGACTATGGTTCCTTAGGTCGTATTTAATATCCCGAAAATATTTTAGGTGATCGCGGTCCGGGGGGGCGGAACCCACTAGGAAGTCGTGGGCACACGAATATATGGGAATCGGGCGGAGTTCTAGTAATTTTGGCCGTAAAACCCAAAACAACGAGGAACGGCCACGGCGGGGCGGTGACTATGGTTACTTAGGTCGTATTTGATGGCCCAGAATAATTTAGGCGATCGGGGTTCGGGGGCCCGGACCCACTCGGAAGGCGTGGGCTATAGCACACGAAAATATGGGAATCGGGCGGAATTCTAGTTTATTGGCCGTAAAATGCAAAACAATGAGGAACGGCCATGGCGGGGTGGTGACTATGGTTCCTTAGGTCATATTTGATGGCCTCGAATAATTTTAGGCGATCGGGGTCCGGGGGCCCGGACCCACTCAAAAGGAATGGGCTATAGCACACGAAAATAAGGGAATCAGGCGAAATTAATGTTTTTTGGCCGTAAAATGCAAAACAACGAGGAACGGCCACGGCTGGGCGGTGAATATGGTTCCTTAGGTCGTATTTGATGGCCCGGAATAATTGTAAGCGATCGGGGCCCGGACTCACTCGAAAGTCGTGAGCAATGGCACACGAATATATGGGAATCGGGCGAAATTCTAGTTTTTTGGCCGCAAAACACGAAACAACGAGGAACGGCCATGGTGGGGCGGTGACTATGGTTCCTTAGGTCGTATTTAATATCCCGAAAATATTTTAGGCGATCGCGGTCCGGGGGGAACCCACTAGGAAGGCGTGGGCACACGAATATATGGGAATCGGGCGGAGTTCTAGTAATTTTGGCCGTAAAACCCAAAACAACGAGGAACGGCCACGGAGGGGCGGTGACTATGGTTACTTAGGTCGTATTTGATGGCCCAGAATAATTTAGGCGATCGGGGTTCGGGGGTCCGGACCCACTCGGAAGGCGTGGGCTACAGCACACGAAAATATGAGAATCGGGCGAAATTCTAGTTTTTTGGCCGTAAAATGCAAAACAATGAGGAACGGTCATGGCGGGGCGATGACTATGGTTCCTTAGGTTTTATGTGATGGCCCCGAATAATTTTAGGCGATCGGGGTCTGGGGTCCCGGACCCACTCAAAAGCCATGGGCAATAGCACACGAAAATAAGGAGATCGGGCGAAATTCTAGTTTTTTGCCCATAAAATGCAAAACAACGAGAAACGGCCATGGCTGGGCGGTGACTATGATTCCTTAGGTCGTATTTGATGGCCCAGAAAAATTTTAGGCAATCGGGGCCCGGTCCCACTCGGAAGGCGTGGGCTATAGCACACGAATATATGGGAATCAGGCGAAATTCTAGTTTTTTGGCCGTAAAACGCAAAACAACGAGGAACGGCCATGGCGGGGCAGTGACAATGGTTCCTTAGGTCATATTTGATAGCCCGGAATTATTTTAGGCGATCAGGGTCCGGGGGGCCCGGAACCCACTAGGAAGGCGTGGGCAATAGCACACGAATATATGGGAATCGGGCGGAATTCTAGTTATTTTGCAGTAAAATGCAAAACAACGAGGAATGGCCATGGAGATGACTATGGTTCTTTAGGTCGTATTTGATAACCCGGAAATATTTTAGGCGATCAGGGTCCGGGAGGCCAGGAACCCATTAGGAAGGCGTGGGCTATAGCACACGAATATATGGGAATCGGGCGGAATTCTAGTTTTTTGGCCGTAAAATGCAAAACAACGAGGAACGGCCATGGCGGGGCGGTGACTATGGTTCCTTAGGTTGTATTTGATAACCCGGAAATATTTTAGGCGATCAGGGTCCGGGAGGCCCGGAACCCACTAGGAAGGCGTGGGCTATAGCACACGAATATATGAGAATCGGGCGAAATTCTAGTTTTTTGGCCGTAAAACGCAAAATAATGAGGAACGGCCATGGCAGGGAGGTGACGATGGTTCCTTAGGTCGTATTTGATGGCCTAGAATAATTTTAGGCGATCGGGGTCCGGGGACCCGGACCCACTCGGAAGGCATGGGCTATAGCTCACGAAAACATGGGAATCGGGCGAATTTCTAGTGTTTTGGCCATAAAATGCAAAACAACGAGGAACGGCCACGGCTGGGCGGTGACTATGGTTCCTTAGGTTGTATTTGATAACCCGGAAATATTTTAGGCGATCGGGGTCCGGGAGGCCCGGAACCCACTAGGAAGGCGTGGGCTATCGCACACGATATATGAGAATCGGGCAAAATTCTAGTTTTTTGGCCATAAACCGCAAAACAACGAGGAACGGCCATGGAGGGTAGGTGACTATGGTTCCTTAGGTCATATTTAATATCCCGGAAATATTTTAGGTGATCGCGGTCCGGGGGGGCGGAACCCACTAGGAAGGCGTGGGCACACGAATATATGGGAATCGGGCGGAGTTCTAGTAATTTTGGCCGTAAAACCCAAAACAACGAGGAACGGCCACGGTGGGGCGGTGACTATGGTTACTTAAGTCGTATTTGATGGCCCAGAATAATTTAGGCGATCGGGGTTCGGGGGCCCGGACCCACTCGGAAGGCGTGGGCTATAGCACATGAAAATATGGGAATCGGGCGGAATTCTAGTTTTTTGGCCGTAAAACGCAAAACAACGAGGAACGGTCATGGCGGGGCAGTGACTATGGTTCCTTAGGTCGTATTTGATGGCCCCGAATAATTTTAGGCGATCGGGGTCTGGGGTCCCGGACCCACTCGGAAGGCATGGGCTATAGCTCACGAAAATATGGGAATCGGGCGAAATTCTAGTTTTTTGGCCATAAAATGCAAAACAACGAGGAACGGCCACGGAGGGCCGGTGACTATGGTTCCTTAGGTCGTATTTGATGGCTCGAAAAAAGTTTAGGCGATCGGGGTACGGGGGGCCCGGTCCCACTCGAAAGGCGTGGGCTATGGCACACGAATATATGGGAATCAGGCGGAATTCTAGTTTATTGGCCGTAAAATGCAAAACAATGAGGAACGGCCATGGCGGGGTGCTGACTATGGTTCCTTAGGTCGTATTGGATGGTCTCGAATAATTTTAGGCGATCGGCGCCCGGGGCCCGGACCCACTCAAAAGGCATGGGCTATAGCACACGAAAATAAGGGAATCGAGCGAAATTCAAGTTTTTTGGCCGTAAAATGCAAAACAACGAGGAACGGCCACGGCTGGGCGGTGACTATGGTTCCTTAAGTCGTATTTGATGGCCCGGAATAATTTTAAGCGATCGGGGCCCGGGGGCCCAGACCTACTCGAAAGGCGTGGGCTATGGCACACGAATATATGGGAATCGGGCGAAATTCTAGCTTTTTGGCCGTAAAACACGAAACAACGAGGAACGGCCATGGTGGGGCGGTGACTATGGTTCCTTAGGTCGTATTTAATATCCCGGAAATATTTTAGGCGATCGCGGTCCGGGGGGAACCCACTAGGAAGGCGTGGGCACACGAATATATGGGTATCGGGCGGAGTTCTAGTAATTTTGGCCGTAAAACCCAAAACAACGAGGAACGGCCACGGCGGGGCGGTGACTATGGTTACTTAGGTCGTATTTGATTTCCCAGAATAATTTAGGCGATCGGGGTTCGGGGGTCTGGACCCACTCGGAAGGCGTGGGCTACAGCACACGAAAATATGAGGATCGGGCGGAATTCTAGTTTTTTGGCCGTAAAACGCAAAACAACGAGGAACGGTCATGGCGGGGTGGTGACTATGGTTCCTTAGGTCGTATTTGATGGCCCCGAATAATTTTAGGCAATCGGGGTCTGGGGTTCCGGTCCCACTCAAAAGGCATGGGTAATAGCACACGAAAATAAGGAAATCGGGCGAAATTTTAGTTTTTTGCCCATAAAATGCAAAACAACGAGGAACGGCCATGGCTGGGCGGTGACTATGATTCCTTAGGTCGTATTTGATGGCCCATAAAACGTTTAGGCAATCGGGGCCCGGGGGCCCGGTCCCACTCGGAAGGCGTGGGCTATAGCACACGAATATATGGGAATCCGGCGGAATTCTAGTTTTTTGGCCGTAAAACGCAAAACATCGAGGAACGGCCATGGAGGGGCGGTGACAATGGTTCCTTAGGTCGTATTTGATAGCCCGGAAATATTTTAGGCGATCGGGGTCCGGGGGGCCCGAAACCCACTAGGAAGGCGTGGGCTAGCACACGAATATATGGGAATCGGGCGAAATTCTTGTTATTTGGCCGTAAAATGCAAAACAACGAGGAACGGCCATGGCGATGACTATGGTTCTTTAGGTCGTATTTGATAACCCGGAAATATTTAGGCGATCGGGGTCCGGGAGGCCAGGAACCCATTAGGAAGGCGTGGGCTATAGCACACGAATATACGGGAATCGGGCGGAATTCTAATTTTTTGGCCGTAAAATGCAAAACAACGAGGAAAGGGCCTGGTGGGGAGGTAACTATGGTTCCTTATGTCGTATTTGATGGCCCAGAATAATTTTAGGCGATCAGGGTCCGGGGTCTCGGACCCACTCGGAAGGCGTGGGCTATAGCACACGGAAATATGGGAATCGGGCAAAATTTTAGTATTTTGCCGTAAAATGCAAAACAACGAGGAACGGCCATGGCTGGGCGGTGACTATGGTTCCTTAGGTCGTATTTGATGGCCCGAAATAATTTTAGGCGATCGGGTTCCGGGGGACCGGACCCACTCAGAAGGCGTGGGCTATGGCACACAAATATATGGGAATCACGCGGAATTCTAGTTTTTTAGCCGTAAAACGCAAACCAACGAGGAACGACCATGGAGGGGCGGTGACTATAGTTCCTTAGGTCGTATTTGATAGCCCAGACATATTTTAGGCGATCGGGGTCCGGGGGGTCCGGAATCCACTAGGAAGGCGTGGGCTATAGCACACGAATATATGGAAATCGGGCGGAATTCTAGTTTTTTTGCCGTAAAATGCAAAACCACGAAGAATGGACATGGCGGGGCGGTGACTATGGTTCCTTAGGTCGTATTTGATCCCCGGACCCACTCGGAAGGCATGGGCTATGGCACACGAATATATGGGAATCGGGCGGAATTCTAGTTTTTTGGCCGTGAAATGCAAAACAACGAGGAACGGCCATGGCGGGGCAGTGACTATGGTTCCTTAGGTTGTATTTGATAACCCGAAAATATTTTAGGTGATCAGGGTTCGGGAGGCCCGGAACCCACTAGGAAGGCGTGGGCTATAGCACACGAATATATGGGAATCGGGCGAAATTCTAGTTTTTTGGCCGTAAAATGCAAAATAACGAGGAACGGCCATGGCAGGGAGGTGACGATGGTTCCTTAGGTCGTATTTGATGGCCCAGAATAATTTTAGGCAATCGGGGTCCGGGGTCCCGGACCCACTCGGAAGGCGTGGGCTATAGCACACGAAAATATGGGAATCGGGCGGAATTCTAGTTTTTTGGCCGTAAAACACAAAACAACGAGGAACGGCCACGGCAGAGAGGTGACTATGGTTCCTTAGGTCGTATTTGATGGCCCTGAATAATTTTAGGCGATCGGGGTCCGGGGGCCCGGACCCACTCGGAAGGCATGGGCTATAGCACATGAAAATATGGGAATCGGGCGGAATTCTAGTTTTTTGCCGTAAAACGCAAAACATCGAGGAATGGCCACGGCTGGGCGGTGACTATGGTTCCTTAGGACGTATTTGATGGCCCGGAATAATTTTAGGCGATCGGGGTCTGGGGGACCCGGTCCCACTCGGAAGGCGTGGGCTATAGCACACGAATATATGGGAATCAGGCGGAATTCTAGTTATTTAGCCGTAAAACGCAAAACAACAAGGAACGGCCATGGCGGGGCGGTGACTATGGTTCCTTAGGTCGTATTTGATAGCCCAGACATATTTTAGGCGATCGTGGTCCGGGGGCCCGGACTCTCTAGGAAGGCATGAGCTATAGCACACGAATATATGAGAATCGGGCGGAATTCTAGTTTTTTGGCCGTAAAATGCAAAACAACGAAGAACGGCCACGGCTGAGCGGTGACTATGGTTTCTTAGGTCGTATTTGATCCCCGGACCCACTCGGAAGGCATGGACTATGGCACACGAATATATGGGAATCGAGCGGAATTCAAGTTTTTTGGCCGTAAAACGCAAAACAACGTGGAACAGCCATGGCGGGGCGGTGACTATAGTTCCTTAGGTCGTATTTGATAACCCGGAAATATTTTAGGCGATCGGGGTCCGGAAGGCCCGGAACCCATTAGGAAGGTGTGGGCTATATAGCACACGAATATATGGGAATCGGGCGGAATTCTAGTTTTTTGCCCGTAAAATGCAAAACAACGAGGAACGGCCTTGGCGGGGAGGTGACTATGGTTCCTTAGGTCGTATTTGATGGCCCAGAATAATTTTAGGCGATCGGGGTCTGGGGTCTCGGACCCACTCGGAAGACGTGGGCTATAGCACTCGAAAATATGGGAATCGGGCAAAATTCTAGTTTTCTGCCGTAGAATGCAAAACAACGAGGAACGGCCACGGCTGGGCGATAACTATGGTACCTTATGTCGTATTTGATGGCCCGAAATAATTTTAGGCGATCGGGTTCTGGGGGGACCGGACCCACTCGGATGGCGTGGGCTATGGCACACAAATATATGGGAATCAGGCGGAATTCTAGTTTTCTGGCCGTAAAACGCAAAACAACATGGAACGGCCATGGCGGGGCGGTGACTATGATTCCTTAGGTCGTATTTGATAACCCAAAAATATTTTAGGCGATCGGGGTCCGAAAGGCCCGGAACCCATTAGGAAGGTGTGTGCTATATAGCACACGAATATATGAGAATCGGGCAGAATTCTAGTTTTTTGGCCGTAAAATGCAAAACAATGAGGAACGGCCTTGGCGGGGAGGTGACTATGGTTCCTTAAGTCGTATTTGATGGCCCAGAATAATTTTAGGCGATCAGGGTCCGGGGTCCCGGACCCACTGGGAAGGCGTGGGCTATAGCACACGAAAATATGGGAATCGGGAAAAATTCTAGTTTTTTGCCGTAAAATGCAAAACAACGAGGAGCGGCCACGGCTGGGCGATGACTATGGTACCTTAGGTCGTATTTGATGGCCCAGAATAAATTTAGGCGATCGGGTTCCGGGGGACCGGACCCACTCGGATGGCGTGGGCTATGGCACACAAATATATGGGAATCAGGCGGAATTCTAGTTTTTTGGCAGTAAAATGCAAAACAACGAGGAACGGCCATGGAAGGACGGTGACTATGGTTCCTTAGGTCGTATTTGATCCCCGAACCCACTCGTAAGGCATGGGCTATGGCACACGAATATATGGAAATCGGGCGGAATTCAATTTTTTTGGCCGTAAAACGCAAAACAACAAGGAACGGCCATGGCGGGGCGGTGACTATGGTTCCTTAGGTCGTATTTGATAACCCAAAAATATTATAGGCGATCGGGGTCCGGGAGGCCCGGAACCCACAAGGAAGGCGTGGGCTATAGCACATGAATATATGGGAATCGGGCGGAATTCTAGTTTTTTGGCCGTAAAATGCAAAACAACGAGGAACGGCCATGGCGGCACGGTGACTATGGTTACTTAGGTCGTATTAGATCACCGGACCCACTCGGAAGGCATGGGCTATGGCACACGAATATATGGGAATCGGGCGTAATTCAAGTTTTTTGGCCGTAAAACGCAAAACAACAAGGAACGGCCATGGCGGGGCGGTGACTATGGTTCCTTAGGTCGTATTTGATAACCCGGAAATATTTTAGGCGATTGGGGTCCTGGAAGCCCGGAACCCACAAGAAAGGCGTGGGCTATAGCACACTAATATATGGGAATCGGGCGAAATTCAATTTTTTATTAGCCGTAAAACGCAAAATAACGAGGAATGGCTATGGCGGGGAGGTGACTATGGTTCCTTAGGTCGTATTTGATGTCCTAGAATAATTTTAGGTGATCGGGGTCCGGGGTCTCGGACCCACTGGGAAGGCGTGGGTATAGCACACGAAAATATGAGAATCGGCCGGAATTCTAGTTTTTTGACCGTAAAATGCAAAACAACGAGGAACGGCCATGGCGGGGAGGTGACTATGGTTCCTTAGGTCGTATTATATGGCCCCGAATAATTTTAGGCGATCGGGGTCCGGAGGCCTGGACCCACTCGGAAGGCATGGGCTATAGCACACGAAAATATGGGAAAAGGGCGAAATTCTAGTTTTTTGCCGTAAAATGCAAAATAACGAAGAACGGCCACGGCTGGGCGGTGTCTATGGTTCCTTTGGTCGTATTTGATGGCTCGAAATAAATTTAGGTGATCGGGGTCCGGGGGGACCGGAACCACTCGGAAGGCGTTGGTTATGGCACACAAATATATGGGAATCTCGCGGAATTCTATTTTTTTGGCCATAAAACGCAAAACAACGAGGAATGGCCATGGCGGGGCAGTGACTATGGTTCCTTCGGTTGTATTTGATCCCCGGACCCACTCGGAAGGCATGGGCTATGGCACACGAATATATGGGAATCGGGCGGAATTCTAGTTTTTTGGCCGTAAAACACAAAACAACGAGGAACGGCCATGGCGGGGCGGTGACTATGGTTCCTTAGGTTGTATTTGATAACCCGGAAATATTATAGGCGATCGGGGTCCTGGAGGCCCGAAACCCACTAGGAAGGCGTGGGCTATAGCACACGAATATATGGGAATCGGGCGGAATTCTAGTTTTTTGGCCGTAAAATGCAAAATAACGAGGAACGGCCATGGCGGGGAGGTGACCATGGTTCCTTAGGTTGTATATGATACCCCAGAATAATTTTAGGCGATCGGGGTCCCTGGTCCTAGACCCACTCGGAAGGCGTGGGCTATAGCACACGAAAATATGGGAATCAGGCGAAATTCTAGTTTTTTGACCGGAAAACGCAAAACAACGAGGAACGACCATGGCGGGGAGGTGACTATGGTTCCTTAGGTCGTATTTGATGGCCCCAAATAATTTTAGGCGATCAAGGTCCGGGGGCCTTGACCCACTCGAAAGGCATGGGCTATAGCACACGAAAATATGGGAATCGGGCAAAATTCTAGTTTTTTGCCGTAAAATGCAAAACAACGAGGAACGGCCACGGCTGGGCGGTGACTATGATTCCTTTGGTCGTATTTGATAGCTCGGAATAATATTAGGCGAACGGGGTCCGGGGGGACCGGACCCACTCGGAAGGCATTGGCTATGGCACACAAATATATGGGAATCGGGCGTAATTCAATTTTTTTGGCCGTAAAACGCAAAACAGCAAGGAACGGCCATGGCGGGGCGGTGACTATGGTTCCTTAGATCATATTTGATAACCAGAAAATATTATAGGCGATCGGGGTCCGGGAGGCCCGGAACCCACAAGGAAGGCGTGGGCTATAGCACATGAATATATGGGAATCGGGCGGAATTCTAGTTTTTTGGCCGTAAAATGCAAAATAACGAGGAACGGCCATGGCGGGATGGTGACTATGGTTACTTAGGTCGTATTTGATCACCGGACCCACTCGGAAGGCATGGGCTATGGCACACGAATATATGGGAATCGGGCGTAATTCAAGTTTTTTGGCCGTAAAACGCAAAATAACAAGGAACGGCAATGGCTGGGCGGTGACTATGGTTCCTTAGGTCGTATTTGATAACCCGGAAATATTTTAGGCGATGGGGGTCCTGGAGGCCCGGAACCCACAAGGAAGGCGTAGGCTATAGCACACGAATATATGGGAATCGGGCGGAATTCAATTTTTTATTAGCCGTAAAACGCAAAATAACGAGGAACGACTATGGCGGGGAGGTGACTATGGTTCCTTAGGTCGTATTTGATGTCCCAGAATACTTTTAGGCGATCGGGGTCCGGGGTCTCGGACCCACTCGGAAGGCGTGGGTATAGCACACGAAAATATGTGAATCGGGCGGAATTCTTGTTTTTTGACCGTAAAACGCAAAACAACGAGGAACGGCCATGGCGGGGAGGTGACTATGGTTCCTTAGGTCGTATTTGATGGCCCCGAATAATTTTAGGCGATCGGGGTCCGGGGGCCTGGACCCACTCGGAAGGCATGGGCTATAACACACGAAAATATGGGAAAAGGGCGAAATTCTAGTTTTTTCCGTAAAATGCAAAATAACGAGGAACGGCCACGGCTGGGCGGTGACTATGGTTCCTTTGGTCGTATTTGATGGCTCGGAATAATTTTAGGTGATCGGGGTCCGGGGGGACCGGAACCACTCGCAAGGCGTTGGCTATGGCACACAAATTTATGGGAATCTCGCGGAATTCTATTTTTTTGGCTGTAAAATGTAAAACAACGGGGAACGGCCATGGCGGGGCGGTGACTATGGTTCCTTAGGTCGTATTTGATCCCCGGACCCACTCGGAAGGCATGGGCTATGGCACACGAATATATGGGAATCGGGTGGAATTCTAGTTTTTTGGCCGTAAAACATAAAACAACGAGGAACGGCCATGGCGGGGCGGTGAGTATGGTTCCTTAGGTTGTATTTGATAACCCAGAAATATTATAGGCGATCGGGGTCCTGGAGGCCCGGAACCCACTAGGAAGGCGTGGGCTATAGCACACGAATATATGGGAATCGGGCGGAATTCTAGTTTTTTGGCCGTAAAACGCAAAATAACGAGGAACGGCCATGGCGGGGAGGTGACTATGGTTCCTTAGGTTGTATATGATGGCCCAGAATAATTTTAGGCGATCGGGGTCTCGGGTCCCAGAACCACTCGGAAGGCGTGGGCTATAGCACACGAAAATATGGGAATCGGGCGGAATTCTAGTTTTTTGACCGAAAAACGCAAAACAACGAGGAACGGCCATGGCGGGGAGGTGACTATGGTTCCTTAGGTCGTATTTGATGGCCCGAATAATTTTAGGCGATCAAGGTCCGGGGGCCTGGACCCACTCGAAAGGCATGGGCTATAGCACACGAAAATATTAGAATCGGGCGAAATTCTAGTTTTTTGCCGTAAAATGCAAAACAACGAAGAACGGCCACGGCTGGGCGATGACTATGGTTCCTTTGGTCATATTTAATGGCTCGAAATAATTTTAGGCGAACGGGGTCCGGGGGGACCGGACCCACTCGGAAGGCATTGGCTATGGCACACAAATATATGGGAATCGGGCGGAATTCTACTGTTTTGGCCGTAAAACGCAAAATAACGAGGAACGGCCATGGCGGGGCGGTGACTATGGTTCCATAGGTTGTATTTGATAGCCCAGACATATTTTAGGCGATCAGGGTCCGGGGGGGCCGGAACCCACTAGGAAGGCGTGGGTTATAGCACACAAATATATAAGAATCGGGCGGAATTCTAGTTTTTTGGCTGTAAAATGCAAAACAACGAGGAACGGCCATGGTGGGGCGGTGACTATGGTTCCTTAGGTCGTATTTGAACCCTGGACCCACTAGGAAGGCATGGGCTATGGCACACGAATATATGGTAATCGGGCGGAATTCATGTTTTTTGGCCGTAAAACGCAAAACAACAAGGAACGGCCATGGCGGGGCGGTGACTATGGTTCCTTAGGTTGTATTTGATAACCCGGAAATATTTAAGGCGATCGGGGTCCGGGAGACCCAGAATCCATTAGGAAGGCGTGGGCTATAGCACATGAATATATGGGAATCGAGCGGAATTCTAGTTTTTTGGCCGTAAAACGTAAAACAATGAGGAATGGCCATGGCGGGGTGGTGACTATGGTTCCTTAGTTGTATTTGATAACCCGAAAATATTTTAGGCGATCGGGGTCCGGGAGGCCCGTAACCCACTAGAAAGGCATGGGCTATAGCACATGAATATATGGGAATCGGGCGGAATTCTAGTTTTTTGGCCGTAAAATGCAAAACAACGAGGAATGGCCATGGCGGGGCGGTGACTATGGTTCCTTAGGTTGTATTTGATAACCCGGAAATATTTTAGGCGATCGGGGTTCGGGAGGCCCGTAACCCACTAGAAAGGCGTGGGCTATAGCACATGAATATATGGGAATCGGGCGAAATTCTAGTTTTTTGGCCGTAAAATGCAAAACAACGAGGAATGGCCATGGCGGGGCGGTGACTATGGTTCCTTAGATTGTATTTGATAACCCAAAAATATTTAAGGTGATCGGGGTCCGGGAGGCCCGGAACCCACTTGGAAGGCGTGGGCTATAGCACACGAATATATAGGAATCGGGCGGAATTCTAGTTTTTTGGCAGTAAAACACAAAACAACGAGGAACGGCCATGGCGGGGAGGTGACTATGGTTCCTTAGGTCGTATTTGATGGCCCAGAATAATTTTAGGTGATCGGGGTCCGGGGTCCCGGACCCACTCGGAAGGCGTGGGCTATGCACACGAAAATATGAGAATCGGGCGGAATTCTAGTTTTTTTACCGTAAAACGCAAAACAATGAGGAACGGCCATGGCGAGGAGGTGACTATGGTTTCTTAGGTCGTATTTGATTGCCCCGAATAATTTTAGGCGATCGGAGTCCGGGGGACTGGACCCACTCGGAAGGCATGGGCTATAGCACACGAAAATATGGGAATCGGGCAAAATTCTAGTTTTTTGCAGTAAAATGCAAAACAACGAGGAACGGCCACGGCTGGGCGGTGACTATGGTTCCTTTGGTCGTACTTGATGGCACAGAATAATTTTAGGCGATCGAGGTCCGGGGGGACCGGACCCACTCGGAAGGCGTTGGTTATGGCACACAAATATATGGAAATCGGGCGGAATTCTAGTTTTTTGGCCGTAAAACGCAAAACAACGAGGAACGGCCATGGAGGGGCGGTTACTATGGTTCCTTAGGTCGTATTTGATCCCCGGACCCACTCGGAAGGCATGGGCTATGGCACACGAATATATGGGAATCGGGCAAAATTTTAGTTTTTTGGCCGTTAAACGCAAAACAACGAGGAACAACCATGGCGGGGCGGTGACTATGGTTCCTTCGGTCGTATTTGATAACCCAAAAATATTTTAGGTGATCGGGGTCCGGGAGGCCCGGAACCACCAAGGAAGGCGTGGGCTAGCACACGAATATATGGGAATCAGGCGGAATTCTAGTTCTTTGGCCGTAAAACGCAAAATAACGAGGAACGGCCATGGCGGGGAGGTGACTATGGTTCCTTAGGTCGTATTTGATGTCCCAGAATAATTTTAGGCGATCGGGGTCCGGGGTTCCGGACCCACTCGGAAGGTGTGGGTATAGCACACAAAAATATGGGAATCGGGCGGAATTCTAGTTTTTTGACCGTAAAACGCAAAACAACAAGGAATGGCCATGGCGGGGAGGTGACTATGGTTCCTTAGGTCGTATTTGATGGCCCCGAATAATTTTAGGCGATCGGGATACGGGGGCCTGGACCCACTCGGAAGGCATGGGCTATAGCACACGAAAATATGGGAATCGGGCGAAATTCTAGTTTTTTGCCGTAAAATGCAAAACAACGAGGAACGGCCACGGCTGGGCGATGACTATGGTTCCTTTGGTCGTATTTGATGGCTCGGAATAATTTTAGGCGATCGGGGTCCGGGGGGACCGGAACCACTCGGAAGGCGCTGTCTATGGCACACAAATATATAGGAATCTAGCGGAATTCTAGTTTTTTGGCCGTAAAATGCAAAACAATGAGGAATGGCCATGGCGGGGCGGTGACTATGGTTCCTTAGGTTGTATTTGATAACCCGGAAATATTATAGGCGATCGGGGTCTGGGAGGCCCGTAACCCACTAGGAAGGCGTGGGCTATAGCACATGAATATATGAGAATCGGGCGGAATTCTAGTTTTTTGGCCGTAAAACGCAAAACAACGAGGAATGGCCATGGCGGGGCAATGACTATGGTTCCTTAGGTTGTATTTGATAACCCGAAAATATTTTAGGCAATCGGGGTCCGGGAGGCCCGGAACCCACTAGGAAGGCGTGGGCTATAGCACACGAATAAATGGGAATCGGGCGGAATTCTAGTTTTTTGGCCGGAAAACGCAAAATAACGAGGAACGGCAATGGCAGGGAGGTGACTATGGTTCCTTAGGTCATATTTGATGGCCCAGAATAATTTTAGGCGATAGGGGTCCGGAGTCCCGGACCCACTCGTAAGGGGTGAGCTATAGCACACGAAAATATGGGAATCGGGCGGAATTCTAGTTTTTTGACCGTAAAACGCAAAACAACGAGGAACGGCCATGGCGGGGAGGTGACTATGGTTCCTTAGGTCGTATTTGATCCCTGGACCCACTCGGAAGGCATGGGCTATGGCACACGAATATATGGGAATCGGGCGAAATTCAAGTTTTTTGGCCGTAAAACGCAAAACAACAAGGAACCGCCTTGGCGGGGCGGTGACTATGGTTCCTTAGGTCGTATTTTATAACCCGGAAATATTTTAGGCGATCGGGGTCCGGGAGGCCCGGAACCCATTAGGATGGCGTGGGCTATAGCACCCGAATATATGGGAATCGGGTGGAATTCTAGTTTTTTGGCCGTAAAATGCAAAACAACGAGGAACAGCCTTGGCGGGGAGGTGACTATGGTTCCTTAGGTCGTATTTGATGGCCTAGAATAATTTTCGGCGATCGGGGTCCGGTGTCTCGGACCCACTCGGAAGGCGTGGGCTATATAGCACACTAAAATATGGGAATCGGGCGGAATTCTAGTTTTTTGGCCGCAAAATGCAAAACAACGAGGAACGGCCATGGCGGGGCGGTGACTATGGTTCCTTAGGTCGTATTTAATTGCCCCGAATAATTTTAGGCGATCGGGGTGCGGGGGCCCATATCCACTCGGAAGGCATGGGCTATAGCTTACGAAAATATGGGAATCGAGCGAAATTCTAGTTTTTTGGCCGTAAAATGCAAAACAAGGAGGGACGGCCATGGCGGGGCGGTGCCTATGGTTCCTTAGGTCGTATTTGATGGCCCCAAATAATTTTAGGCGATTGGGGTTCGGGGTCCCGGACCCACTCGAAAGGCATGGGCTATAGCTCACGAAAATATGGGAATCGGGCGAAATTCTAGTTTTTTGGCCGTAAAATGCAAAACAACAAGGAACGGCCATGGCGGGGCGGTGACTATGGTTCCTTAGGTTGTATTTGATGTCCCCGAATAAATTTAGGCGATCGGGGTCCGGGTGCCCGGACCCACTCAAAAGGCATGGGCTATAGCACACGAAAATATGAGAATCGGGCGGAATTCTAGTTTTTTGGCCGTAAAACAACGAGAAACGGCCACGGCGGGGCGGTGACTATGGTTCCTTAGGTCGTATTTGATGGCCCCGAATAATTTTAGGTGATCGGGGTCCTGGGGCCCGGAACCTCTCGGAAGGCATTGGCTATAGCTCACGAAAATATGGGAATCGAGCGAAATTCTAGTTTTTTGGCCGTAAAATGCAAAAAAACGAGGAACGGCCACTGCGGGGTGGAGACTATGGTTACTTAGGTCGTATTTGATGGCCCAAAATAATTTTAGGCAATCGGGGTCCGGGGCCCGGACCCTCTCGGAAGGCGTGGGCTATAGCATACGAAAATATGGGAATCAGGCGTAATTCTAGTTTTTTGGCCGTAAAACGCAAAACAACGAGGAACGGCCATGGAGGGGCGGTGCCTATGGTTACTTAGGTCGTATTTGATGGCCCCGAATAATTTTAGGCGATCAGGGTCCGGGGTCCCGGACCCACTCGGAAGGCATGGGCTATAGCTCACGAAAATATGGGAATCGGGCGAAATTCTAGTTTTTTGGCCGTAAAATGCAAAACAACAAGGAACGGCCATGGCAGGGCGGTGACTATGGTTCCTTAGGTTGTATTTGATGTCCCCGAATAAATTTAGGCAATTGGGGTCCGGGTGCCCGGACCCACTCAAAAGGCATGGGCTATAGCACACGAAAATAAGGGAATCGGGCGAAATTCTAGTTTTTTGGCCGTAAAATGCAAAACCACGAGGAACGGCAATGGTGGGGGGGTGACTATGGTTCCTTAGGTCGTATTTGATCCCCGGAACCACTCGGAAGGCATGGGCTATGGCACACGAATATATGGGAATCGGGCGGAATTCAAGTTTTTTGGCCGTAAAACGCAAAACAACAAGCAACGGCCATGGCAGGGTGGTGACCATGGTTCCTTAGGTCGTATTTGATAACCCGGAAATATTTTAGGTGATTGGGGTCCGGGAGGCCCGGAACCCATTAGGAAGGCGTGGGCTATAGCACACGAATATATGGGAATTGGGCGGAATTCTAGTTTTTTGGCCGAAAAATGCAAAACAACGAGGAACGGCCAAGGCGGGGAGGTGACTATGGTTCCTTAGGTCGTATTTGATGGCCTAGAATAATTTTCGGCGATCGGGGTCCGGGGTCTCGGACCCACTCGGAAGGCGTGGGCTATAGCACATGAAAATATGGGAATCGGGCGGAATTCTAGTTTTTTGGCAGTAAAACACAAAACAACGCGGAATGGCCATGGCGGGGCGATGACTATGGTTCCTTAGGTCGTATTTAATGGCCCCGAATAATTTTAGGCGATCGGCGTGCGGGGGCCCATACCCACTCGGAAGGCATAGGCTATAGCTCACGAACATATAGGAATCAAGTGAAATTCTAGTTTTTTGGCCGTAAAATGCAAAATTGCGAGGAACGGCCACGGCGAGGCAGAGACTTTGGTTACTTAGGTCGTATTTGATGGACCAGAATAATTTTAGGCGATCAGGGTCAGGGGGTCCGGACCCTCTCGGAAGGCGTGGGCTATAGCACACGAAAATATAGGAATCACGCGGAATTTTAATTTTTTGGCCGTAAAATGCAAAACAACGAGGAAAGGCCATGGCGGGGCGGTGACTATGGTTCCTTAGGTCGTATTTGATGGCCCCGAATAATTTTAGGCGATCGGGGTCCGGGGTCTCGGACTCACGAAAATATGGGAATCGAGCGAAATTCTAGTTTTTTGGCCGTTAAAAGCAAAACAACGAGGAACGGCCACGGCGGGGCGGTGACTATTGTTCCTTAGGTCGTATTTGATGGCTCGGAAAAATTTTAGGCGATCGGGGTACGGGGGGGCCGGTCCCACTCGGAAGGCGTGGGCTATAGCACACGAATATATGGGAATCGGGCTGAATTCTAGTTTTTGTGCCGTAAAACGCAAAACAACGAGGAACGGCCATGGCGGAGTGGTGACTATGGTTCCTTAGGTCGTATTTGTTGGCCCCGAATAAATTTAGGCGATCGGGGTCTGGAAGCCCGGACCCACTCAAAAGGCATGGGCTATAGCACACGAAAATATGGGAATCAGGCGAAATTCTAGTTTTTGGGCCGTAAAATGCAAAACAATGATAAACGGCTACGGCGGGGCGGTGACTATGGTTCCTTAGGTCGTATTTGATGGCTCAAAAGTTTTTTAGGCAATTGGGGTACGGGGGGCCCGGTCCCACTCGGAAGGCGTGGGCTATCGCACACGAATATTTGGGAATCAGGTGGAATTCTAATTATTTGGCCGTAAAATGCAAAACAACGAGGAACGGCCATGGCGGGGAGGTGACTATGGTTCCTTAGGTCGTATTTGATGGCCTAGAATAATTTTAGGCGATCGGGGTCCGGGGGCCCGGACCACTCGGAAGGCATGGGCTATAGCACACGAAAATATGGGAATCGGGCAAAATTCTAGTTTTTTGCCGTAAAATGCAAAACAACGAGGAACAGCCACGGCTGGGCGGTGACTATGGTTCCTTAGGTCGTATTTGATAGCCCGGAATAATTTTAGGCGATCGGGTTCCGGGGGGATCGGACCCACTCGGAAGGCGGGGGCTATGGCACACAAATATATGGGAATCGGGCGGAATTCCAGTGTTTTGGCCGTAAAATGCAAAATTACGAGGAATAGCCATGGCGGGTTGGTGACTATGGTTCCTTAGGTCGTATTTGATGGCCTCGAATAATTTTAGGCGATCGGGGTCCGGGGTTCCGGACCCACTCGGAAGGCGTGGGCTATAGCACACGAAAATATGGCAATCGGGCAGAATTCTAGTTTTTTGGCCGTAAAATGCAAAACAACGAGGAACGGCCATGGTGGGGAGGTGACTATGGTTCCTTAGGTCGTATTTGATGGCCCCGAATAATTTTAGGCGATCGGGGTCCGAGGGCCCGGACCCACTCGGAAGGCATGGGCGCACAAAAAAATATGGGAATCGGGCGAAATTCTAGTGTTTTGGCCGTAAAATGCAAAACAACGAGGAACGGCAATGGTGGGGCGGTGACTATGGTTCCTTAGGTCGTATTTGATCCCCGGACCCACTCGGAAGGCATGGGCTATGGCACACGAATATATGGGAATCGGGCGAAATTCATGTTTTTTGGCCGTAAAACGCAAAACAACAAGGAACGGCCATGGCAGGGCGGTGACTATGGTTCCTTAGGTTGTATTTGATAACCCGGAAATATTTTAGGCGATCGGGGTCCGGGAGGCCCGGAACCCATTAGGAAGGCGTGGGCTATAGCACACGAATATATGAGAATTGGCGGAATTCTAGTTTTTTGGCCGTAAAATGCAAAACAACGAGGAACGGCCTTGCCGGGGAGGTAACTATGGTTCCTTAGGTCGTATTTGATGGACCAAAATAATTTTCGGCGATCAGGGTCCGGGGTCTCGGACCCACTCGGAGGCCCGGAACCCATTAGGAAGGCGTGGGCTATAGCACATGAAAATATGGGAATCAGGCGTAATTCTAGTTTTTTGGCAGTAAAACACAAAACAACGAGGAACGGCCATGGCGGGGCAATGACTATGGTTCCTTAGGTCGTATTTAATGGCCCCGAATAGTTTTAGGCGATCGGGGTGCGGGGACCCATACCCACTTGGAAAGAATAGGCTATAGCCCACGAAAATATAGGAATCGAGCGAAATTCTAGTTTTTTGGCCGTAAAATGCAAAATTATGAGGAACAGCCATGGCGAGGCTGAGACTATGGTTACATAGGTCGTATTTGATGGCCCAGAAAAATTTTAGGCGATCGGGGTTCGGGGGTCCGGACCCTCTCGGAAGGTGTGGGCTATAGCACACGAAAATATGGGAATCACGTGTAATTTTAGTTTTTTGGCCGTAAAACGCAAAACAACGAGGAAAGGCCATGGCGGGGCGGTGACTATGGGTCCTTAGGTCGTATTTGATGGCCCCGAATAATTTTAGGCAATCGAGGTCCGGGGTCCCGGACCCACTCGGAAGGCATGGGCTATAGCTTACGAAAATATGGGAATGGAGCGAAATTCTAGTTTTTTGGCCGTAAAATGCAAAACAACAAGGAACGGCCATGGCAGGGCAGTGACTATGGTTCCTTAGGTCGTATTTGATAACCCGGAAATATTTTAGGCGATCGGGGTCCCGGAGGCCCGGAACCCATTAGAAAGGCGTGGGCTATAGCACACGAATATATGAGAATTGGGCGGAATTCTAGTTTTTTGGCCGTAAAATGCAAAACAACGAGAAACGGCCTTGGCGGGGAGGTGACTATGGTTCCTTAGGTCATATTTGATGGCCCAGAATAATTTTTGGCGATCGGGGTCCGGGGTCTCGGTCCCACTCGGAGGCCCGAAACCCATTAGGAAGGCGTGGGCTATAGCACATGAAAATATGGGAATCGGGCAAAATTCTAGTTTTTTGCCGTAAAATGCAAAACAACGAGGAACAGCCACGGCTGGGCGGTGACTATGGTTCCTTAGGTCGTATTTGATAGCCCGGAATAAATTTAGGCGATCGGGTTCCGGGGGGATCGGACCCACTCGGAAGGCGTGGACTATGGCACACAAATATATGGGAATCGGGCAAAATTCTAGTGTTTTGGCCGTAAAATGCAAAACAACGAGGAACGGCAATAGTGGGGCGGCGACTATTGTTCCTTAGGTCGTATTTGATCCCCGGACCCACTCGGAAGGCATGGGCTATGGCACACGAATATATGGGAATCGGGCGGAATTCAAGTTTTTTGGCCGTAAAACGCAAAACAACAAGGAACGGCCATGGCAGGGCGGTGACTATGGTTCCTTAGGTTGTATTTGATAACCCGGAAATATTTTAGGCGATCGGGGTCCGGGAGGCCCGGAACCCATTAGGAAGGCGTGGGCTATAGCACACGAATATATGAGAATTGGCGGAATTCTAGTTTTTTGGCCGTAAAATGCAAAACAACGAGGAACGGCCTTGCCGGGGAGGTAACTATGGTTCCTTAGGTCGTATTTGATGGACCAAAATAATTTTCGGCGATCAGGGTCCGGGGTCTCGGACCCACTCGGAGGCCCGGAACCCATTAGGAAGGCGTGGGCTATAGCACATGAAAATATGGGAATCAGGCGTAATTCTAGTTTTTTGGCAGTAAAACACAAAACAACGAGGAACGGCCATGGCGGGGCAATGACTATGGTTCCTTAGGTCGTATTTAATGGCCCCGAATAGTTTTAGGCGATCGGGGTGCGGGGACCCATACCCACTTGGAAAGAATAGGCTATAGCCCACGAAAATATAGGAATCGAGCGAAATTCTAGTTTTTTGGCCGTAAAATGCAAAATTATGAGGAACAGCCATGGCGAGGCTGAGACTATGGTTACATAGGTCGTATTTGATGGCCCAGAAAAATTTTAGGCGATCGGGGTTCGGGGGTCCGGACCCTCTCGGAAGGTGTGGGCTATAGCACACGAAAATATGGGAATCACGTGTAATTTTAGTTTTTTGGCCGTAAAACGCAAAACAACGAGGAAAGGCCATGGCGGGGCGGTGACTATGGTTCCTTAGGTCGTATTTGATGGCCCCGAATAATTTTAGGCAATCGAGGTCCGGGGTCCCGGACCCACTCGGAAGGCATGGGCTATAGCTTACGAAAATATGGGAATGGAGCGAAATTCTAGTTTTTTGGCCGTAAAATGCAAAACAACAAGGAACGGCCATGGCAGGGCAGTGACTATGGTTCCTTAGGTCGTATTTGATAACCCGGAAATATTTTAGGCGATCGGGGTCCCGGAGGCCCGGAACCCATTAGAAAGGCGTGGGCTATAGCACACGAATATATGAGAATTGGGCGGAATTCTAGTTTTTTGGCCGTAAAATGCAAAACAACGAGAAACGGCCTTGGCGGGGAGGTGACTATGGTTCCTTAGGTCATATTTGATGGCCCAGAATAATTTTTGGCGATCGGGGTCCGGGGTCTCGGTCCCACTCGGAGGCCCGAAACCCATTAGGAAGGCGTGGGCTATAGCACATGAAAATATGGGAATCGGGCAAAATTCTAGTTTTTTGCCGTAAAATGCAAAACAACGAGGAACAGCCACGGCTGGGCGGTGACTATGGTTCCTTAGGTCGTATTTGATAGCCCGGAATAAATTTAGGCGATCGGGTTCCGGGGGGATCGGACCCACTCGGAAGGCGTGGACTATGGCACACAAATATATGGGAATCGGGCAAAATTCTAGTGTTTTGGCCGTAAAATGCAAAACAACGAGGAACGGCAATAGTGGGGCGGCGACTATTGTTCCTTAGGTCGTATTTGATCCCCGGACCCACTCGGAAGGCATGGGCTATGGCACACGAATATATGGGAATCGGGCGGAATTCAAGTTTTTTGGCCGTAAAACGCAAAACAACAAGGAACGGCCATGGCAGGACGGTGACTATGGTTCCTTAGGTCGTATTTGATAACCCGAAAATATTTTAGGCGATCGAGGTCCGGGAGGCCCGGAACCCATTAGGAAGGCGTGAGCTATAGCACACGAATATATGAGAATTGGGCGGAATTCTAGTTTTTTGGCCGTAAAATGCAAAACAACGAGGAACGGCCTTGGCGGGGAGGTGACTATGGTTCCTTAGGTCGTATTTGATGGCCCAGAATAATTTTCGGCGATCGGGGTCTGGGGTCACGAACCCACTCGGAAGGCGTGGGCTATAGCACATGAAAATATGGGAATCAGGTGGAATTCTAGTTTTTTGGCAGTAAAACACAAAACAACGAGGAACGGCCATGGCGGGGCGATGAATATGGTTCCTTAGGTCGTATTTAATGGCCCCAAATAATTTTAGGCGATCGGGGTGCGGGGGCCCTTACCCACTCGGAAGGCATAGGCTATAGCTCACGAAAATATAGGAATCGAGCGAAATTCTAGTTTTTTGGCCGTAAAATGCAAAGTTACGAGGAACGGCCACGGCGAGGCGGAGACTATGGTTACTTAGGTAATATTTGATGGCCCAGAATAATTTTAGGCGATCGGGGTCCGGGGGTCCGGACCCACTCGGAAGGCGTGGGCTATAGCACACGAAAATATGGGAATCACGCGGAATTTTAGTTTTTTGGCCGTAAAACGCAAAACAACGAGGAAAGGCCATGGCGGGGCGGTGACTATGGTTCCTTAGGTCGTATTTGATGGCCCCGAATAATTTTAGGTGATCGGGGTCCGGGGTCCCGGACCCACTCGGAAGGCATGGGCTATAGCTCACGAAAATATGGGAATCGAGCGAAATTCTAGTTTTTTGGCTGTAAAATGCAAAACAACGAGGAACGGCCACCGCGGGGCGGTGACTATTGTTCCTTAGGTCGTATTTGATGGCTCGGAAAAAGTTTAGGCGATCGGGGTACGGGGGCCCGGTCCCACTCGGAAGGCGTGGGCTATAGCACACGAATATATGGGAATCGGGCTGAATTCTAGTTTTTTTGCCGTACAACGCAAAACAACGAGGAACGGCTATGGCGGGGCGGTGACTATGGTTCCTTAGGTCGTATTTGATGGCCACGAATAAATTTAGGCGAACGGGGTCTGGGGGCCTGGACCCACTCAAAAGGCATGGGCTATAGCACACGAAAATAAGGAAATAAGGCGAAATTCTAATTTTTGGGCCGTAAAATGCAAAAAAATGATAAACGGCAACGGCGGGGCGGTGACTATGGTTCCTTAGGTCGTATTTGATGGCTCAAAATATTTTTAGGCAATTGGGGTACGGGGGGCCCGGTCCCACTCGGAAGGCGTGGGCTGTCACACACGAATATTTGGGAATCAGGTGGAATTCTAATTTTTTGGCCGTAAAACTCAAACCAACGAGGAACGGCCATGGCGGGGAGGTGACTATGGTTCCTTAGGTCGTATTTGATGGCCCAGAATAATTTTAGGCGATCGGGGTCCGGGGGCCCGGACCCACTCGGAAGGCATGGGCTATAGCACACGAAAATATGGGAATCGGGCAAAATTCTAGTTTTTTGCCGTAAAATGCAAAACAACGAGGAACAGCCACGGCTGGGCGGTGACTATGGTTCCTTAGGTCGTATTTGATAGCCCAGAATAATTTTAGGCGACCGGGTTCCGGTGGGATCGGACCCACTCGGAAGGCGTGGACTATGGCACACAAATATATGGGAATCGGGCGGAATTCTAGTTTTTTGGCCGTAAAATGCAAAACAACGAGGAACGGCCTTGGCGGGGAGGTGACTATGGTTCCTTAGGTCGTATTTGATGGCCCAGAATAATTTTCGGCGATCGGGGTCTGGGGTCACGGACCCACTCGGAAGGCGTGGGCTATAGCACATGAAAATATGGGAATCAGGTGGAATTCTAGTTTTTTGGCAGTAAAACACAAAACAACGAGGAACGGCCATGGCGGGGCGATGAATATGGTTCCTTAGGTCGTATTTAATGGCCCCAAATAATTTTAGGCGATCGGGGTGCGGGGGCCCTTACCCACTCGGAAGGCATAGGCTATAGCTCACGAAAATATAGGAATCGAGCGAAATTCTAGTTTTTTGGCCGTAAAATGCAAAGTTACGAGGAACGGCCACGGCGAGGCGGAGACTATGGTTACTTAGGTTATATTTGATGGCCCAGAATAATTTTAGGCGATCGGGGTCCGGGGGTCCGGACCCACTCGGAAGGCGTGGGCTATAGCACACGAAAATATGGGAATCACGCGGAATTTTAGTTTTTTGGCCGTAAAACGCAAAACAACGAGGAAAGGCCATGGCGGGGCGGTGACTATGGTTCCTTAGGTCGTATTTGATGGCCCCGAATAATTTTAGGTGATCGGGGTCCGGGGTCCCGGACCCACTCGGAAGGCATGGGCTATAGCTCACGAAAATATGGGAATCGAGCGAAATTCTAGTTTTTTGGCTGTAAAATGCAAAACAACGAGGAACGGCCACGGCGGGGCGGTGACTATTGTTCCTTAGGTCGTATTTGATGGCTCGGAAAAAGTTTAGGCGATCGGGGTACGGGGGGGCCCGGTCCCACTCGGAAGGCGTGGGCTATAGCACACGAATATATGGGAATCGGGCTGAATTCTAGTTTTTTTGCCGTACAACGCAAAACAACGAGGAACGGCTATGGCGGGGCGGTGACTATGGTTCCTTAGGTCGTATTTGATGGCCACGAATAAATTTAGGCGATCGGGGTCTGGGGGCCCGGACCCACTCAAAAGGCATGGGCTATAGCACACGAAAATAAGGGAATAAGGCGAAATTCTTAATTTTGGGCCGTAAAAAGCAAAAAAATGATAAACGGCAACGGCGGGGCGGTGACTATGGTTCCTTAGGTCGTATTTGATGGCTCAAAATTTTTTTAGGCAATTGGGGTACGGGGGGCCCGGTCCCACTCGGAAGGCGTGGGCTATCACACACGAAAATATGGGAATCGGGCGAAATTCTAGTGTTTTGGCCGTAAAATGCAAAACAATGAGGAACGGCAATAGTGGGGCGGCGACTATGGTTCCTTAGGTCGTATTTGATCCCCGGACCCACTCGGAAGGCATGGGCTATGGCACACGAATATATGGGAATCGGGCGGAATTCAAGTTTTTTGGCCGTAAAACGCAAAACAACAAGGAAAGGCCATGGCATGTCGGTGACTATGGTTCCTTAGGTCGTATTTGATAACCCAAAAATATTTTAGGCGATCGAGGTCCGGGAGGCCCGGAACCCATTAGGAAGGCTTGAGCTATAGCACACGAATATATGAGAATTGGGCGGAATTCTAGTTTTTTGGCCGTAAAATGCAAAACAACGAGGAACGGCCTTGGCGGGGAGGTGACTATGGTTCCTTAGGTCGTATTTGATGGCCCAGAATAATTTTCGGCGATCGGGGTCTGGGGTCACGGACCCACTCGGAAGGCGTGGGCTATAGCACATGAAAATATGGGAATCAGGCGGAATTCTAGTTTTTTGGCAGTAAAACACAAAACAACGACGAACGGCCATGGCAGGGCGATGACTATGGTTCCTTAGGTCGTATTTAATGGCCCCAAATAATTTTAGGCGATCGGGGTGCGGGGGCCCATACCCACTCGGAAGGCATAGGCTATAGCTAACGAAAATATAGGAATCGAGCGAAATTCTAGTTTTTTGGCCGTCAAAATGCAAAATTACGAGGAACGGCCACGGCGAGGCGGAGACTATGGTTACTTAGGTCGTATTTGATGGCCCAGAAAAATTTTAGGCGATCGGGGTCCGGGGGTCCGGACCCTCTCGGAAGGCGTGGGCTATAGCACACGAAAATATGGGAATCACGCGGAATTTTAGTTTTTTGGTCGTAAAACGCAAAACAACAAGGAAAGGCCATGGCGGGGCGGTGACTATGGTTCCTTAGGTCGTATTTGTTGGCCCCGAATAATTTTAGGCGATCGGGGTCCGGGGTCCCGGACCCACTCGGAAGGCATGGGCTATAGCTCACGAAAATATGGGAATCGAGTGAAATTCTAGTTTTTTGGCCGTAAAATGCAAAACAACGAGGAACGGCCACGGTGGGGTGCTGACTATTGTTCCTTAGGTCGTATTTGATGGCTCGGAAAAAGTTTAGGCGATCGGGGTACGGGAGGCCCGGTCCCACTCGGAAGGCGTGGGCTATAGCACACGAATATATGGGAATCAGGCTGAATTCTAGTTTTTTGCCGTAAAACGCAAAACAAAGAGGAACGGCCAAGGCAAGGCAGTGACTATGGTTCCTTAGGTCGTATTTGATGGCCCCGAATAAATTTAGGCGATCGGGGTCTGGGGGCCCGGACCCACTCAAAAGGCATGGGCTATAGCACACAAAAATAAGGGAATCAGGCGAAATTCTAGTTTTTTGGCCGTAAAATACAAAAAAATGATAAACGGCAATGGCGGGGTGGTGACTATGGTTCCTTAGGTCGTATTTGATGGCCCAGAATAATTTTAGGCGATCGGGGTCCGGGGGCCCGGACCCACTCGGAAGGCATGGGCTATAGCACACGAATATATGGGAATCGGGTGAAATTCTAATTTTTTGGCAGTAAAATACAAAACAACGAGGAACGGCCATGGCGGGGTGGTGACTATGGTTCCTTAGGTCATATTTGATGGCCTAGAATAATTTTAGGCGATCGGGGTCCGGGGGCCCGGACCCACTCGGAAGGCATGGGCTATAGCACACGAAAATATGAGAATCGGGAAAAATTCTAGTTTTTTGCCATAAAATGCAAAACAACGAGGAACAGCCACGGCTGGGCGGTGACTATGGTTCCTTAGGTCGTATTTGATAGCCCGGAATAATTTTAGGCGATCGGGTTCCGGGGGAATCGGACCCACTCGGAAGGCGTGGGCTATGGCACACAAATATATGGGAATTGGGCGGAATTCTAGTTTTTTGGTCGTAAAATGCAAAATTACGAGGAACGGCCATGGCGGGGAGGTGACTATGGTTCCTTAGGTCGTATTTGATGGCCCCAAATAATTTTAGATGATCGGGGTCCGGGGTTCCGGACCCACTCGGAAGGCGTGGGCTATAACACACGAAAATATGGCAATCGGGCAGAATTCTAGTTTTTTGGCCGTAAAATGCAAAACAACGAGGAACGGCCATGGCGGCGAGGTGACTATGGTTCCTTAGGTCATATTTGATAGCCCCGAATAATTTTAGGCAATCGGGGTCCGAGGGCCCGGTCCCATTCGAAAGGCATGGGCGCACACGAAAATATGGGAATCGGGCGACATTCTTTTGTTTTGGCCGTAAAATGCAAAACAACGAGTAACGGCCACGGCGGGGCGGTGACTATGGTTCCTTAGGTCGTATTCGATGGCTCGGAAAAAGTTTAGGCGATCGGGGTACAGGGGGCCGGTCACACTCGGAAGGCGTGGGCTATAGCACGCGAATATATGGGAATCGGGTGAAATTCTAATTTTTTGGCAGTAAAATACAAAACTGCGAGGAACGGCCATGGCGGGGTGGTGACTATGGTTCCTTAGGTCATATTTGATGGCCTAGAATAATTTTAGGCGATCGGGGTCCGGGGGCCCGGACCCACTCGGAAGGCATGGGCTATAGCACACGAAAATATGAGAATCGGGAAAAATTCTAGTTTTTTGCCATAAAATGCAAAACAACGAGGAACAGCCACGGCTGGGCGGTGACTATGGTTCCTTAGGTCGTATTTGATAGCCCGGAATAATTTTAGGCGATCGGGTTCTGGGGGGATCGGACCCACTCGGAAGGCGTGGGCTATGGCACACAAATATATGGGAATCTGGCGGAATTCTAGTATTTTGGCCGTAAAATGCAAATTTACGAGGAACGACCATGGCGGGGAGATGACTATGGTTCCTTAGGTCGTATTTGATGGCCCTGAATAATTTTAGGCGATCGGGGTCCGGGGTTCCAGACCTACTAGGAAGGCTTGGGCTATAGCACACGAAAATATGGGAATCGGGCAGAATTCTAGTTTTTTGGTTGTAAACTGCAAAACAACGAGGAACGGCCATGGCGGGGAGGTAACTATGGTTCCTTAGGTCGTATTTGATGGCCCCGAATAATTTTAGGCGATCGGAGTCCGAGGGCCCGGACCCACTCGGAAGGCATGGGCGCACACGAAAATATGGGAATCGGGCGAAATTCTAGTGTTTTGGCCGTTAAATGCAAAACAACGTGGAACGGCCATGGTGGGGCGGTGACTATGGTTCCTTAGGTCGTATTCGATGGCTCGGAAAAAGTTTAGGCGATCGGGGTACGGGGGTCCGGTCACACTCGGAAGGCATGGGCTATAGCACACGAATATATGGGAATCAGGTGAAATTCTAATTTTTTGGCAGTAAAATACAAAACAACGAGGAACGGCCATGGCGGGGCGGTGACTATGGTTCCTTAGGTCGTATTTGACGTCCCCAAATATATTTAGGCGATCAGGATGCGGGTGCCCATACCCACTCGGAAGGAATAGGCTATAGCTCACGAAAATATGGGAATCGAGCGAAATTCTAGTTTTTTGGCCGTAAAATGCAAAATTACGAGGAACGGCCATGGCGGGGAGGAGACTATGGTTACTTAGGTCGTATTTGATGGCCCAGAATAATTTTAGGCGATCGGGGTCCAGGGGTCCGGACCCTCTCGGAAGGCGTGGGCTATAGCACACGAAAATATGGGAATCACGCGAAATTTTAGTGTTTTGGCCGTAAAACGCAAAACAACGAGGAAAGGCCATGGCGGGGCGGTGACTATGGTTCCTTAGGTCATATTTGATGGCCCCGAATAATTTTAGGCGATCGGGGTCCGGGGTCCCGGACCCACTCGGAAGGCATGGGCTATAGCTCACGAAAATATGGGAATCGAGCGAAGTTCTAGTTTTTTGGCCGTAAAATGCAAAACAACGAGGAATGGCCATGGAGGGGCGGTGACTATTGTTCCTTAGGTCGTATTTGATGGCTCGGAAAAAGTTTAGGCAATCGGGGTCCGGGAGGCCCGGAACCCACAAGGAAGGCGTGGGCTATAGCACATGAATATATGGGAATCAGGCGGAATTCTAGTTTTTTGGCCGTAAAATGCAAAACAACGAGGAACGGCCACGGTGGGGTGCTGACTATTGTTCCTTAGGTCGTATTTGATGGCTCGGAAAAAGTTTAGGTGATCGGGGTACGGGGGGCCCGGTCCCACTCGGAAGGCGTGGGCTATAGCACACGAATATATGGGAATCAGGCTGAATTCTAGTTTTTTGCCGTAAAACGCAAAACAAAGAGGAACGGCCATGGCAGAGCGGTGACTATGGTTCCTTAGGTCGTATTTGATGGCCCCGAATAAATTTAGGCGATCGGGGTCTGGGGGCCCGGACCCACTCAAAAGGCATGGGCTATAGCACACGAAAATAAGGGAATCAGGCGAAATTCTAGTTTTTTGGCCGTAAAATGCAAAAAAATGATAAACGGCAACGGCGGGCGGTGACTATGGTTCCTTAGGTCGTATTTGATGGCCCAGAATAATTTTAGGCGATCGGGGTCCGGGGGCCCGGACCCACTCGGAAGGCATGGGCTAGAGCACACGAAAATATGGGAATCGGGCAAAATTCTAGTTTTTTGCCGTAAAATGCAAAACAATGAGGAACAGCCACGGCTGGGCGGTGACTATGGTTCCTTAGGTCGTATTTGTTAGCCCGGAATAATTTTAGGCGATCGGGTTCCGGGGGAATCGGACCCACTCGGAAGGCGTGGGCTATGGCACACAAATATATGGGAATTGGGCGGAATTCTAGTTTTTTGGCCATAAAATGCAAAATTACGAGGAACGGCCATGGCGGGGAGGTGACTATGGTTCCTTAGGTCGTATTTGATGGCCCCGAATAATTTTAGACGATCGGGGTCCGGAACCCCGGACCCACTCGGAAGGCGTGGGCTATAGCACACGAAAATATGGCAATCGGGCAGAATTCTAGTTTTTTGGCCGTAAAATGCAAAACAACAAGGAACGGCCATGGCGGCGAGGTGACTATGGTTCCTTAGGTCGTATTTGATAGCCCCGAATAATTTTAGGTCCGAGGGCCCGGTCCCATTCGGAAGGCATGGGTGCACACGAAAATATGGGAATCGGGCGAAATTCTAGTGTTTTGGCCGTAAAATGCAAAACAACGAGGAACGGCCATGGTGGGGCGGTGACTATGGTTCCTTAGGTCGTATTCGATGGCTCGGAAAAATTTTAGGCGATCGGGGTACGGGGGGCCGGTCACACTCGGAAGGCATGGGCTATAGCACACGAATATATGGGAATCAGGTGAAATTCTAATTTTTTGGCAGTAAAATACAAAACAACGAGGAACGGCCATGGCGGGGCAGTGACTATGGTTCCTTAGGTCGTATTTGACGTCCCCAAATATATTTAGGCGATCAGGATGCGGGTGCCCATACCCACTCGGAAGGAATAGGCTATAGCTCACGAAAATATGGGAATCGAGCGAAATTCTAGTTTTTTGGCCGTAAAATGCAAAATTACAAGGAACGGCCATGGCGGGGAGGAGACTATGGTTACTTAGGTCGTATTTGATGGCCCAGAATAATTTTAGGCGATCGGGGTCCAGGGGTCCGGACCCTCTCGGAAGGCGTGGGCTATAGCACACGAAAATATGGGAATCACGCGAAATTTTAGTGTTTTGGCCGTAAAACGCAAAACAACGAGGAAAGGCCATGGCGGGGCGGTGACTATGGTTCCTTAGGTCATATTTGATGGCCCCGAATAATTTTAGGCGATCGGGGTCCGGGGTCCCGGACCCACTCGGAAGGCATGGGCTATAGCTCACAAAAATATGGGAATCGAGCGAAGTTCTAGTTTTTTGGCCGTAAAATGCAAAACAACGAGGAATGGCCATGGAGGGGCGGTGACTATTGTTCCTTAGGTCGTATTTGATGGCTCGGAAAAAGTTTAGGCAATCGGGGTCCGGGAGGCCCGGAACCCACAAGGAAGGCGTGGGCTATAGCACATGAATATATGGGAATCAGGCGGAATTCTAGTTTTTTGGCCGTAAAATGCAAAACAACGAGGAACGGCCACGGTGGGGTGCTGACTATTGTTCCTTAGGTCGTATTTGATGGCTCGGAAAAAGTTTAGGTGATCGGGGTACGGGGGGCCCGGTCCCACTCGGAAGGCGTGGGCTATAGCACACGAATATATGGGAATCAGGCTGAATTCTAGTTTTTTGCCGTAAAACGCAAAACAAAGAGGAACGGCCATGGCAAGGCGGTGACTATGGTTCCTTAGGTCGTATTTGATGGCCCCGAATAAATTTAGGCGATCGGGGTCTGGGGGCCCGGACCCACTCAAAAGGCATGGGCTATAGCACACGAAAATAAGGGAATCAGGCGAAATTCTAGTTTTTTGGCCGTAAAATGCAAAAAAATGATAAACGGCAACGGCGGGGCGGTGACTATGGTTCCTTAGGTCGTATTTGATGGCCCAGAATAATTTTAGGCGATCGGGGTCCGGGGGCCCGGACCCACTCGGAAGGCATGGGCTATAGCACACGAAAATATGGGAATCGAGCAAAATTCTAGTTTTTTGCCGTAAAATGCAAAACAATGAGGAACAGCCACGGCTGGGCGGTGACTATGGTTCCTTAGGTCGTATTTGTTAGCCCGGAATAATTTTAGGCGATCGGGTTCCGGGGGAATCGGACCCACTCGGAAGGCGTGGGCTATGGCACACAAATATATGGGAATTGGGCGGAATTCTAGTTTTTTGGCCATAAAATGCAAAATTACGAGGAACGGCCATGGCGGGGAGGTGACTATGGTTCCTTAGGTCGTATTTGATGGCCCCGAATAATTTTAGACGATCGGGGTCCGGGGTTCCGGACCCACTCGGAAGGCGTGGGCTATAGCACACGAAAATATGGCAATCGGGCAGAATTCTAGTTTTTTGGCCGTAAAATGCAAAACAACGAGGAACGGCCATGGCGGCGAGGTGACTATGGTTCCTTAGGTCGTATTTGATAGCCCCGAATAATTTTAGGTCCGAGGGCCCGGTCCCATTCGGAAGGCATGGGCGCACACGAAAATATGGGAATCGGGCGAAATTCTAGTGTTTTGGCCGTAAAATGCAAAACAACGAGGAACGGCCATGGTGGGGCGGTGACTATGGTTCCTTAGGTCGTATTCGATGGCTCGGAAAAAGTTTAGGCGATCGGGGTACGGGGGGCCGGTCACACTCGGAAGGCATGGGCTATAGCACACGAATATATGGGAATCAGGTGAAATTCTAATTTTTTGGCAGTAAAATACAAAACAACGAGGAACGGCCATGGCGGGGCAGTGACTATGGTTCCTTAGGTCGTATTTGACGTCCCCAAATATATTTAGGCGATCAGGATGCGGGTGCCCATACCCACTCGGAAGGAATAGGCTATAGCTCATGAAAATATGGGAATCGAGCGAAATTCTAGTTTTTTGGCCGTAAAATGCAAAATTACGAGGAACGGCCATGGCGGGGAGGAGACTATGGTTACTTAGGTCGTATTTGATGGCCCAGAATAATTTTAGGCGATCGGGGTCCAGGGGTCCGGACCCTCTCGGAAGGCGTGGGCTATAGCACACGAAAATATGGGAATCACGCGGAATTTTAGTGTTTTGGCCGTAAAACGCAAAACAACGAGGAAAGGCCATGGCGGGGCGGTGACTATGGTTCCTTAGGTCATATTTGATGGCCCCGAATAATTTTAGGCGATCGGGGTCCGGGGTCCCGGGTCCCGGACCCACTCGGAAGGCATGGGCTATAGCTCACGAAAATATGGGAATCGAGCGAAGTTCTAGTTTTTTGGCCGTAAAATGCAAAACAACGAGGAATGGCCATGGAGGGGCGGTGACTATTGTTCCTTAGGTCGTATCTGATGGCTCGGAAAAAGTTTAGGCAATCGGGGTCCGGGAGGCCCGGAACCCACAAGGAAGGCGTGGGCTATAGCACATGAATATATGGGAATCAGGCGGAATTCTAGTTTTTTGGCCGTAAAATGCAAAACAACGAGGAACGGCCACGGTGGGGTGTTGACTATTGTTCCTTAGGTCGTATTTGATGGCTCGGAAAAAGTTTAGGTGATCGGGGTACGGGGGGCCCGGTCCCACTCGGAAGGCGTGGGCTATAGACCACGAATATATGGGAATCAGGCTGAATTCTAGTTTTTTGCCGTAAAACGCAAAACAAAGAGGAACGGCCATGGCAGGGCGGTGACTATGGTTCCTTAGGTCGTATTTGATGGCCCCGAATAAATTTAGGCGATCGGGGTCTGGGGGCCCGGACCCACTCAAAAGGCATGGGCTATAGCACACGAAAATAAGGGAATCAGGCGAAATTCTAGTTTTTTGGCCGCAAAATGCAAAAAAATGATAAACGGCAACGGCGGGGCGGTGACTATGGTTCCTTAGGTCGTATTTGATGGCCCAGAATAATTTTAGGCGATCGGGGTCCGGGGGCCCGGACCCACTCGGAAGGCATGGGCTATAGCACACGAAAATATGGGAATCGGGCAAAATTCTAGTTTTTTGCCGTAAAATGCAAAACAACGAGGAACAGCCACGGCTGGGCGGTGACTATGGTTCCTTAGGTCGTATTTGATAGCCCAGAATAATTTTAGGCGATCGGGTTCCGGGGGAATCGGACCCACTCGGAAGGCGTGGGCTATGGCACACAAATATATGGGAATTGGGCGGAATTCTAGTTTTTTGGCCATAAAATGCAAAATTACGAGGAACGGCCATGGCGGGGAGGTGACTATGGTTCCTTAGGTCGTATTTGATGGCCCCGAATAATTTTAGACGATCGGGGTCCGGGGTTCCGGACCCACTCGGAAGGCGTGGGCTATAGCACACGAAAATATGGCAATCGGGCAGAATTCTAGTTTTTTGGCCGTAAAATGCAAAACAACGAGGAACGGCCATGGCGGCGAGGTGACTATGGTTCCTTAGGTCGTATTTGATAGCCCCGAATAATTTTAGGTCCGAGGGCCCGGTCCCATTCGGAAGGCATGGGCGCACACGAAAATATGGGAATCGGGTGACATTCTATTGTTTTGGCCGTAAAATGCAAAACAACGAGTAACGGCCACGGCGGGGCGGTGACTATGGTTCCTTAGGTCGTATTCGATGGCTCGGAAAAAGTTTAGGCGATCGGGGTACGGGGGGCCGGTCACACTCGGAAGGCGTGGGCTATAGCACACGAATATATGGGAATCGGGTGAAATTCTAATTTTTTGGCAGTAAAATACAAAACTGCGAGGAACGGCCATGGCGGGGTGGTGACTATGGTTCCTTAGGTCATATTTGATGGCCTAGAATAATTTTAGGCGATCGGGGTCCGGGGGCCCGGACCCACTCGGAAGGCATGGGCTATAGCGCACGAAAATATTAGAATCGGGAAAAATTCTAGTTTTTTGCCATAAAATGCAAAACAACGAGGAACAGCCACGGCTGGGCGGTGACTATGGTTCCTTAGGTCGTATTTGATAGCCCGGAATAATTTTAGGCGATCGGGTTCCGGGGGAATCGGACCCACTCGGAAGGCGTGGGCTATGGCACACAAATATATGGGAATTGGGCGGAATTCTAGTTTTTTGGCCGTAAAATGCAAATTTACGAGGAACGACCATGGCGGGGAGGTGACTATGGTTCCTTAGGTCGTATTTGATGGCCCCGAATAATTTTAGGCGATCGGGGTCCGGGGTTCCAGACCCACTAGGAAGGCTTGGGCTATAGCACACGAAAATATGGGAATCGGGCAGAATTCTAGTTTTTTGGCCGTAAACTGCAAAACAACGAGGAACGGCCATGGCGGGGAGGTGACTATGGTTCCTTAGGTCGTATTTGATGGCCCCGAATAATTTTAGGCGATCGGAGTCCGAGGGCCCGGACCCACTCGGAAGGCATGGGCGCACACGAAAATATGGGAATCGGGCGAAATTCTAGTGTTTTGGCCGTAAAATGCAAAACAACGAGGAACGGCCATGGTGGGGCGGTGACTATGGTTCCTTAGGTCGTATTCGATGGCTCGGAAAAAGTTTAGGCGATCGGGGTACGGGGGGCCGGTCACACTCGGAAGGCATGGGCTATAGCACACGAATATATGGGAATCAGGTGAAATTCTAATTTTTTGGCAGTAAAATACAAAACAAAGAGGAACGGCCATGGCGGGGCGGTGACTATGGTTCCTTAGGTCGTATTTGACGTCCCCAAATATATTTAGGCGATCAGGATGCGGGTGCCCATACCCACTCGGAAGGAATAGGCTATAGCTCACGAAAATATGGGAATCGAGCGAAATTCTAGTTTTTTGGCCGTAAAATGCAAAATTACGAGGAACGGCCATGGCGGGGAGGAGACTATGGTTACTTAGGTCGTATTTGATGGCCCAGAATAATTTTAGGCGATCGGGGTCCAGGGGTCCGGACCCTCTCGGAAGGCGTGGGCTATAGCACACGAAAATATGGGAATCACGCGGAATTTTAGTGTTTTGGCCGTAAAACGCAAAACAACGAGGAAAGGCCATGGCGGGGCGGTGACTATGGTTCCTTAGGTCGTATTTGATGGCCCCGAATAATTTTAGGCGATCGGAAGGCATGGGCTATAGCTCACGAAAATATGGGAATCGAGCGAAATTCTAGTTTTTTGGCCGTAAAATGCAAAACAACGAGGAATGGCCATGGAGGGGCGGTGACTATTGTTCCTTAGGTCGTATTTGATGGCTCGAAAAAAGTTTAGGCAATCGGGGTACGGGGGGCCAGGTCCCACTCGGAAGGCGTGCGCTATAGCACATGAATATATGGGAATCAGGCGGAATTCTAGTTTTTTGGCCGTAAAATGCAAAACAACGAGGAATGGCCATGGAGGGGCGGTGACTATTGTTCCTTAGGTCGTATTTGATGGCTCGGAAAAAGTTTAGGCAATCGGGGTACGGGGGGCCAGGTCCCACTCGGAAGGCGTGGGCTATAGCACACGAATATATCGGAATCGGGCTGAATTCTAGTTTTTTGCCGTAAAACGCAAAACAACGAGGAACGGCCATGGCGGGGCGGTGACTATGGTTCCTTAGGTCGTATTTGATGGCCCCGAAAAAATTTAGGTGATCGGGGTCCGGGGGCCCGGACCCACTCAAAAGGCATGGGCTATATAGCACACGAAAAAAAGGGAATCAGGCGAAATTCTAGTTTTTTGCCGTAAAATGCAAAACAACGAGGAACAGCCATGGCTAGGCGGTGACTATGGTTCCTTAGGTCGTATTTGATAGCCCGGAATAATTTTAGGAGATCGGGTTCCGGGGGGATCGGACCCACTCGGAAGGCGTGGGCTATGGCACACAAATATATGGGAATCGGGCGGAATTCTAGTTTTTTAGCCGTAAAATGCAAAATAACGAGAAACGGCCACGGCGGGGCGGTGACTATGGTTCCTTAGGTCGTATTTGATGGTTCAGAAAATTTTTAGACGATCGGGGTACGGGGGGCCCGGTCCCACTCAGAAAGCGTGGGCAATAGCACACGAATATATGGGAATCGGGCGGAATTCTAATTTTTTGATCGAAAAACGCAAAACAACGAGGAACGGCCATGGCAGGGAGGTGACTATGATTTCTTAGGTCGTATTTGATGGCACCGAACAATTTTAGGCAATCGGGGTCGGGGGGCCCGGACCCACTCAGAAGGCATGGGCTATAGCAGACGAAAATATGGGAATCGGGCAAAATTTTAGTATTTTGCAGTAAAATGCAAAACAACGAGGAACGGCCACGGCTGGGCGGTGACTATGGTTCCTTAGGTCGTATTTGATGGCCTGGAATAATTGTAGGCGATCGGGTTCCGGGGGGACCGGACCCACTCAGAAGGCGTGGGATATGGCACACAAATATATGGGAATCGAGCGGAATTCTAGTGTTTTGGCCGTAAAACGCAAAATAGCGAGGAACGGCCATGGCGGGGTGGTGACTATGGTTCCTTAGGTTGTATTTGATAACCCGGAAATATTTTAGGCGATCAGGGTCTGGGAGGCCCGAAACCCACTAGGAAGGCGTGGGCTATAGCACACGAATATATGGGAATCGGGCGAAATTCTAGTTTTTTGGCCATAAAACGCAAAATAACGAGGAACGGCCATGGCAGGGAGGTGACTATGGTTCCTTAGGTTGTATATGATGGCCCAAAATAATTTTAGGCAATCGGGGTCCCGTGTCCCGGACCCACTCGGAAGGCGTGGGCTATAGCACATGAAAATTTGGGAATCGGGCGGAATTCTAGTTTTTGATCGGAAAACGCAAAACAACGAGGAACGGCCATGGCGGGGAGGTGACTATGGTTCCTTAGGTCGTATTTGATGGCCCCGAATAATTTTAGGCGATCAAGGTCCGGGGGCCTGGACCCACTCGAAAGGCATGGGTTATAGCACACAAAAATATGGGAATCAGGCGAAATTCTAGTTTTTTGCCGTAAAATGCAAAACAACGAGGAACGGCCACGGCTGGGCGGTGACTATGGTTCCTTTGGTCGTATTTGATGGCTCGGAATAATTTTAGGCGAACGGGGTCAGGGGGGACCAGACCCACTCGGAAGGCGTTGGCTACGGCACACAAATATATGGGAATCAGGCGTAATTCTAGTGTTTTGGCCGTAAAACGCAAAATAACAAGGAACGGCCATGGCGGGGCAGTGACTATGGTTCCTTAGGTCGTATTTGATAGCCCAGACATATTTTAGGCGATCAGGGTCCGGGGGCCCGGACCCACTAGAAAGGCGTGCGCTATAGCACACGAATATATGGGAATCGGGCGGAATTCTAGTTTTTTGGCCGTAAAATGCAAAACAACGAGGAACGGCCATGGCGGGGCGGTGACTATGGTTCCTTAGGTCGTATTTGATAGCCCGGAAATATTTTAGGGATCGGGGTCCGGAAGGCCCGGAACCCATTAGGAAGGTGTGGGCTATATAGCACACGAATATATGGGAATCGGGCGAAATTCTAGTTTTTTGGCCGTAAAATGCAAAACAACGAGGAACGACCTTGGCGGGGAGGTGACTATGGTTCCTTAGGTCGTATTTGATGGCCCAAAATAATTTTAGGCGATCGGGGTCTCGGACCCACTCGGAAGACGTGGGCTATAGCACACGAAAATTTGGGAATCACGCAAAATTCTAGTTTTCTGCCGTAAAATGCAAAACAATGAGGAACGGCCATGGCTGGGAGATGACTATGGTACCTTAGGTCGTATTTGATGGACCGGAATAATTTTAGGCGATCGGGTTCTGGGGGGACCGGACCCACTCGGATGGCGAGGGCTATGGCACACAAATATATGGGAATCAGGCGGAATTCTAGTTTTTTGGCCGTAAAACGCAAAACAACGTGGAACGGCCATGGAGGGGCGGTGACTATGGTTCCATAGGACGTATTTGATAACCCAGAAATATTTTAGGCGATCGGGGTCCGGAAGGCCCGGAACCCATAAGGAAGGTGTGGGCTATATAGCACACGAGTATATGGGAATCGGGCAGAATTCTAGTTTTTTGGCCGTAAAATGCAAAACAACGAGGAACGGCCTTGGCGGGGAGGTGACTATGGTTCCTTAGGTCGTATTTGATGGCCCAGAATAATTTTAGGCGAACGGGGTCCGGGGTCCTGGACCCACTCGGAAGGCGTGGGCTATAGCACACGAAAATATGGGAATCGAGCAAAATTCTAGTTTTTTGCCGTAAAATGAAAAACAACGAGGAATGGCCATGGCTGGGTGATGACTATGGTACCTTAGGTCATATTTGATGGCCCGGAATAATTTTAGGCGATCGGGTTTCGGGGGGACCGGACCCACTCGGATGGCGTGGGCTATGGCACACAAATATATGGAAATCAGGCGGAATTCTAATTTTTTGGTAGTAAAATGCAAAACATCAAGGAACGGCAATGGAGGGATGGTGACTATGGTTCCTTAGGTCGTATTTGATCCCCGAACCCACTCGGAAGGCATGGGCTATGGCACACGAATATATGGGAATCGGGCGGAATTCAAGTTTTTTTCCGTAAAACGCAAAACAACAAGGAACGGCCATGGCGGGGCGGTGACTATGGTTCCTTAGGTCGTATTTGATAACCCGAAAATATTATAGGCGATCGGGGTCCGGGAGGCCCGGAACCCACAAGGAAGGCGTGGGCTATAGCACATGAATATATGGGAATCTGGCGGAATTCTAATTTTTTGGCCGTAAAATGCAAAACAACGAGGAACGGCCAAGGCGGGACGGTGACTATAGTTACTTAGGTCATATTTGATCCCCGGACCCACTTAGAAGGCATGGGCTATGGCACACGAATATATGGGAATCGGGCGTAATTCAAGTTTTTTGGCCGTAAAACGCAAAACAACAAGGAACGGCCATGGCGGGGCGGTGACTATGGTTCCTTAGGTCGTATTTGATAACCCGGAAATATTTTAGGCGATCGGTGTCCGGGAGGCCCGGAACCCACAAGGAAGGCTATAGCACACGAATATATGGGAATCGGGCGGAATTTAATTTTTTATTAGCCGTAAAACGCAAAATAACGAGGAACAGCTATGGCGGGGAGGTGAATATGGTTCCTTAGGTCGTAATTGATGTCCCAGAATAATTTTAGGCGATCGGGGCCCGGAACCACTCGGAAGGCGTGGGTATAGCACATGAAAATATGGGAATCAGGCGGAATTCTAGTTTTTTGACCGTAAAACGCAAAACAATAAGGAACGGCCGTGGTCGATGGCCGCGAATAATTTTACGCGATCGGGGTCCGGGGCCCTGGACCCACTCGGAAGGCATGGGCTATAGCACACGAAAATATGGGAAAAGGGGAAAATTCTAGTTTTTTGCCGTAAAATGCAAAATAACGAGGAACGGCCATGGCTGGGCGGTGACTATGGTTCCTTTGGTCGTATTTGATGGCTTGGAATAATTTTAGGTGATCGGGGTCCGGGGGGACCGGAACCACTCGGAAGGCATTGGCTATGGCACACAAATATATGGGAATCTGGCGGAATTCTATTTTTTTGGCCGTAAAACGCAAAACAACGAGGAACGGCCATGGCGGGGTGGTGACTATGGTTCCTTAGGTCGTATTTGATCCCCGGACCCACTCGAAAGGCATGGGCTATGGCACACGAATATATGGGAATCGGGCGGAATTCTAGTTTTTTGGCCGTAAAACACAAAACAACGAGGAACGGCCATGGCAGGGCGTTGACTATGGTTCCTTAGGTTGTATTTGATAACCCGGAAATATTATAAGCGATCGGGGTCCGGGAGGCCCAGAACCCACTAGGAAGGCGTGGGCTATAGCACACGAATATATGGGAATCGGGGGGAATTCTAGTTTTTTGGCCGTAAAACGCAAAATAACGAGGAACGGCCATGGAGGGGAGGTGACTATGGTTCCTTAGGTTGTATATGATGGCCCAAAATAATTTTAGGCGATCGGGGTCCCGGGTCCCGGACCCACTCGGAAGGCGTGGGCTGCACACAAAAATATGGGAATCGGGCGGAATTCTAATTTTTTGATCGAAAAACGCAAAACAACGAGGAACGGCCATGGCGGGGAGGTGACTATGGTTCCTTAGGTCGTATTTGATGGCCCCGAATAATTTTAGGCGATCAAGGTCCGGGGGTCTGGACCCACGCGAAAGGCATGGGCTATAGCACACGAAAATATGGGTATCGGGCAAAATTCTAGTTTTTTGCCGTAAAATGCAAAACAACGAGGAACGGCCACGGGTTGGCGGTGACTATGGTTCCTTTGGTCGTATTTGATGGCTCGGAATAATTTTAGGCGAACGGGGTCCGGGGGGACCAGACCCACTCGGAAGGCGTTGGCTATGGCACACAAATATATGGGAATCGGGCGGAATTCTAGTGTTTTGGCCGTAAAACGCAAAATAACGAGGAACAGCCATGGCGGGGCGATGACTATGGTTCCTTAGGTCGTATTTGATAGCCCAGAAATATTTAAGGCGATCAGGGTCCGGGGGGCCCGGAACCCACTAGGAAGGCGTGGGTTATAGCACACGAATATATGGGAATTGGGCGGAATTCTAGTTTTTTGGCCATAAAATGCAAAACAACGAGGAACGGCCATGGTGGGGCGGTGACTATGGTTCCTTAGGTCGTATTTGATCCCTGGACCCACTCGGAAGGCATGGGCTATGGCACACGAATATATGGGAATCGGGTGGAATTTAAGTTTTTTGGCCGTAAAACGCAAAACAACAAGGAACGGCCATGGCGGGGCGTTGACTAAGGTTCCTTAGGTCGTATTTGATAACCTATAAATATTTAAGGCGATTGGGGTCCGGGAGACCCGGAACCCATTAGGAAGGCGTGGGCAATAGCACACGAATATATGGGAATCGGGCGGAATTCTAATTTCTTGGCCGTAAAATGCAAAACAACGAGGAATGGCCATGGCGGGGTGGTGACTATGGTTCCTTAGGTTGTATTTGATAACTCGGAAATATTTTAGGTGATCGGGGTCCGGGAGGCCCGTAACCCACTAGGAAGGCGTGGGCTATAGCACATGAATATATGGGAATGAGGCGGAATTCTAGTTTTTTTGCCGTAAAACGCAAAACAACTAGGAATGGCCACGGCGGGGCGGTGACTATGGTTCCTTAGGTTTTATTTGATAACCCAGAAATATTTTAGGCGATCGGGGTCCGGGAGGCCCGGAACCCACTAGGAAGGCGTGGGCTATAGCACACGAATATATAGGAATCGGGCGGAATTCTAGTTTTTTGGCCATAAAACGCAAAATAACGAGGAAAGGCCATGGCGAGGAGGTGACTATCGTTCCTTAGGTCGTATTTGATGGCCCAGAATAATTTTAGGTGATCGGGGTCCGGGGTCGCGGACCCACTCGGAAGGCGTGGGCTATAGCACACGAAAATATGGGAATCGGGCGGAATTCTAGTTTTTTGACCGTAAAACGCAAAACAACGAGGAACGGCCATGGCGGGGAGGTGACTATGGTTCCTTAGGTCGTATTTGATGGCCCCGAAATAATTTTAGGCGATCGGGGTCCTGGGGCATGGACCCACTTGGAAGGCATGGGCTATAGCACACAAAAATATGGGAATCCGGCGGACTTCTAGTTTTTTGCCGTAAAATGCAAAACAACGAGGAACGGCCTTGGCAGGGAGGTGACAATGGTTCCTTAGGTCGTATTTGATGGCCCAGAATAATTTTCGGCGATCGGGGTCCGGGGTCTTGGACCCACTCGGAAGGCTTGGGCTATAGCATACAAATATTTGGGAATCGGGCGGAATTCTAGTGTTTTGGCCGTAAAACGCAAAATAACGAGGAACGGCCATGGCGGGGCGGTGACTATGGTTCCTTAGGTCGTATTTGATAGCCCAGACATATTTTAGGCGATCAGGGTCCGGGGGCCCCGGAACCCATTAGGAAGGCGTGGGTTATAGCACACGAATATATGGGAATCGGGCGGAATTCTAGTTTTTTGGCCATAAAATGCAAAACAACGAGGAACGGCCATGGTGGGGCAGTGACTATGGTTCCTTAGGTCGTATTTGATCCCTGGACCCACTCGGAAGGCATGGGCTATGGCACACGAATATATGGGAATCGGGTGGAATTTAAGTTTTTTGGCCGTAAAACGCAAAACAACAAGGAACGGCCATGGCGGGGCGTTGACTAAGGTTCCTTAGGTCGTATTTGATAACCCATAAATATTTAAGGCGATTGGGGTCCGGGAGACCCGGAACCCATTAGGAAGGCGTGGGCTATAGCACACGAATATATGGGAATCGGGCGGAATTCTAGTTTTTTGGCCGTAAAATGCAAAACAACGAGGAATGGCCATGGCGGGGTGGTGACTATGGTTCCTTAGGTTGTATTTGATAACTCGGAAATATTTTAGGCGATCGGGGTCCGGGAGGCCCGTAACCCACTAGGAAGGCGTGGGCTATAGCACATGAATATATGGGAATGAGGCGGAATTCTAGTTTTTTTGCCGTAAAACGCAAAACAACTAGGAATGGCCACGGCGGGGCGGTGACTATGGTTCCTTAGGTTGTATTTGATAACCCAGAAATATTTTAGGCGATCGGGGTCCGGGAGGCCCGGAACCCACTAGGAAGGCGTGGGCTATAGCACACGAATATATAGGAATCGGGCGGAATTCTAGTTTTTTGGCCATAAAACGCAAAATAACGAGGAAAGGCCATGGCGAGGAGGTGACTATCGTTCCTTAGGTCGTATTTGATGGCCCAGAATAATTTTAGGTGATCGGGGTCCGGGGTCCCGGACCCACTCGGAAGGCGTGGGCTATAGCACACGAAAATATGGGAATCGGGCGAAATTCTAGTTTTTTGACCGTAAAACGCAAAACAACGAGGAACGGCCATGGCGGGGAGGTGACTATGGTTCCTTAAGTCGTATTTGATGGCCCCGAATAATTTTAGGCGATCGGGGTCCTGGGGCATGGACCCACTTGGAAGGCATGGGCTATAGCACACAAAAATATGGGAATCCGGCGGACTTCTAGTTTTTTGCCGTAAAATGCAAAACAACGAGGAACGGCCTTGGCAGGGAGGTGACAATGGTTCCTTAGGTCGTATTTGATGGCCCAGAATAATTTTCGGCGATCGGGGTCCGGGGTCTTGGACCCACTCGGAAGGCGTGGGCTATAGCACACAAATATATGGGAATCGGGCGGAATTCTAGTATTTTGGCCGTAAAACGCAAAATAACGAGGAACGGCCATGGCGGGGCGGTGACTATGGTTCCTTAGGTCGTATTTGATAGCCCAGACATATTTTAGGCGATCAGTGTCCGGGGGGCCCGGAACCCACTAGGAAGGCGTGGGTTATAGCACACGAATATATGGGAATCGGGCGAAATTCTAGTTTTTTGCCATAAAATGCAAAACAACGAGGAACGGCCATGGTGGGGCGGTGACTATGGTTACTTAGGTCTAATTTGATCCATGGACCCACTCGGAAGGCATGGGCTATGGCACACGAATATATGGGAATGGGGTGGAATTCAAGTTTTTTGTCCGTAAAATGCAAAACAACAAGGAACGGCCATGGCGGGGCGGTGACTATGGTTCCTTAGGTCGTATTTGATAACCCGTAAATATTTAAGGCGATTGGGGTCCGGGAGACCCGGAACCCATTAGGAAGGCGTGGGCTATAGCACACGAATATATGGGAATCGGGCGGAATTCTAGTTTTTTGGCCGTAAAATGCAAAACAACGAGGAATGGCCATGGCGGGGTGGTGACTATGGTTCCTTAGGTTGTATTTGATAACTCGGAAATATTTTAGGCGATCGGGGTCCGGGAGGCCCGTAACCCACTAGGAAGGCGTGGGCTATAGCACATGAATATAAGGGAATCTGGCGAAATTCTAGTTTTTTTGCCGTAAAATGCAAAATAACGAGGAATGGCCACGGCGGGGCGGTGACTATGGTTCCTTAGGTTGTATTTGATAACTCGGAAATATTTTAGGCGATCGGGGTCCGGGAGGCCCGTAACCCACTAGGAAGGCGTGGTCTATAGCACACGAATATATAGGAATCAGGCGGAATTCTAGTTGTTTGGCCGTAAAACGCAAAATAACGAGGAAAGGCCATGGCGGGGAGGTGACTATGGTTCCTTAGGTCTTATTTGATGGCCCAGAATAATTTTAGGTGATCGGGGTCCGGGGTCCCGGACCCACTCGGAAGGCGTGGGCTATAGCACACGAAAATATGGGAATCGGGCGGAATTCTAGTTTTTTGACCGTAAAACGCAAAACAATGAGGAACGGCTATGGCGGGGAGGTGACTATGGTTCCTTAGGTCGTATTTGATGGCCCCGAATAATTTTAGGTGATTGGGGTCCGGTGGCCTGGACCCACTTGGAAGGCATGGGCTATAGCACACAAAAATATGGGAATCGGGCGGAATTCTAGTTTTTTGCCGTAAAATGCAAAACAACGAGGAACGGCCTTGGCGGGGAGGTGACTATGGTTCCTTAGGTCGTATTTGATGGCCCAGAATAATTTTCGGTGATCGGGGTCCGGGGTCTTGGACCCACTCGGAAGGCGTGGGCTATAGCACATGAAAATATGGGAATCGAGCGGAATTCTAGTTTTTTGGCCGTAAAACACAAAACAACGAGGAACGGCCATGGCGGGGCGGTGACTATGGTTCCTTAGGTTGTATTTGATAACGTGGAAATATTATAGGCGATCGGGGTCCGGAAGGCCCGGAACCCACTAGTAAGGCGTGGGCTATAGCACACGAATATATGGGAATCGGGGGGAATTCTAGTTTTTTGGCCGTAAAACGCAAAATAACGAGGAACGGCCATGGCGGGGAGGTGACTATGGTTCCTTAGGTTGTATATGATGGCCCAAAATAACTTTAGGCGATCGGGGTCCCGGGTCCCGGACCCACTCGGAAGGCGTGGGCTATAGCACACGAAAATATGGGAATCGGGCGAAATTCTAGTTTTTTGACCAGAAAATGCAAAACAACGAGGAACGGCCATGGCGGGGAGGTGACTATGGTTCCTTTGGTCGTATTTGATGGCCCCGAATAATTCTAGGCGATCAAGGTCTGGGGGCCTGGACCCACTCGAAAGGCATGGGCTATAGCACACGAAAATATGGGAATCGGGCGAAATTCTAGTTTTTTGCCATAAAATGCAAAACAACGAGGAACGGCCACGGGTGGGCGATGACTATGGTTCCTTTGGTCGTATTTGATGGCTCGGAATAATTTTAGGCGAACGGGGTCCGGGGGGACCAGACCCACTCGGAAGGCGTTGGCTATGGCTCACAAATATATGGGTATCGGGCGGAATTCTAGTGTTTTGCCCGTAAAATGCAAAATAACGAGGAACGGCCATGGCGGGGCGGTGAATATGGTTCCTTAGGTCGTATTTGATAGCCCAGACATATTTTAGGCGATCAAGGTCCGCGGGGCCCGGAACCCACTAGGAAGGCGTGGGTTATAGCACACGAATATATGGGAATCGGGCGGAATTCTAGTTTTTTGCCTTAAAATGCAAAACAACGAGGAACGGCCATGGTGGGGCGGTGACTATGGTTCCTTAGGTCTTATTTGATCCCTGGACCCACTCGGAAGGCATGGGCTATGGCACACGAATATATGGGAATGGGGTGGAATTCAAGTTTTTTGGCCGTAAAATGCAAAACAACAAGGAACGGCCATGGCGGGGCGGTGACTATGGTTCCTTAGGTCGTATTTGATAACCCGTAAATATTTAAGGCGATTGGGGTCCGGGAGACCCGGAACCCATTAGGAAGGCGTGGGCTATAGCACACGAATATATGGGAATCGGGCGGAATTCTAGTTTTTTGGCTGTGAAACGCAAAACAACGAGGAATGGCCATGGCGGGGTGGTGACTATGGTTCCTTAGGTTGTATTTGCTAACCCGGAAATATTTTAGGCGATCGGGGTCCGGGAGGCCCGTAACCCACTAGGAAGGCGTGGGCTATCGCACATGAATATATGGGAATCGGGCGGAATTCTAGTTTTTTGGCCGTAAAATGCAAAACAATGAGGAATGGCCACGGCGGGGCGGTGACTATAGTTCCTTAGGTTGTATTTGATAACCTGGAAATATTTTAGGCGATCGGGGTCCGGGAGGCCCGGAACCCACTAGGAAGGCGTGGGCTATAGCACACGAATATATAGGAATCGGGCGGAATTCTAGTTGTTTGGCCGTAAAACGCAAAATAACGAGGAACGGCCATAGCAGGGAGGTGACTATGGTTCCTTAGGTCGTATGTGATGGCCCAGAATAAGTTTAGGTGATCGGGGTCCGGGGTCCCGGACCCACTCGGAAGGCGTGGGCTATAGCACACGAAAATTTGGGAATCGGGAGGAATTCTAGTTTTTTGACCATAAAACGCAAAACAATGAGGAACGGCCATGGCGGGGAGGTGTCTATGGTTCCTTAGGTTGTATTTGATGGCCCCGAATAATTTTAGGCGATCGGGGTCCGGGGGCCTGGACCCACTCGGAAGGCATGGGCTATAGCACACAAAAATTTGGGAATCGGGCGGAATTCTAGTGTTTTGCCGAAAAATGTAAAACAACAACGAACGGCCATGGCAGGGCGGTGACTATGGTTCCTTAGGTCGTATTTGATAACCCGGAAATATTTTAGGCGATCGGGTTCCGGGAGGCCCGGAACCCATTAGGAAGGCTTGGGCTATAGCACACGAATATATGGGAATTAGGCAGAATTCTAGTTTTTTGGCCGTAAAATGCAAAACAACGAGGAACGGCTATGGCAGGGAGGTGACTATGGTTCCTTAGGTCGTATTTGATGGCCCCGAATAATTTTAGGCGATCGGGGTCCGGGGGCCTGGACCCACTTGGAAGGCATGGGCTATAGCACACAAAAATATGGGAATCGGGCGGAATTCTAGTTTTTTGCCGTAAAATGCAAAACAACGAGGAACGGCCTTGGCGGGGAGGTGACTATGGTTCCTTAGGTCGTATTTGATGGCCCAGAATAATTTTCGGTGATCGGGGTCCGGGGTCTCGGACCCACTCGGAAGGCGTGGGCTATAACACATGAAAATATGGGAATCGAGCGGAATTCTAGTTTTTTGGCCGTAAAACACAAAACAACGAGGAACGGCCATGGCGGGGCGGTGACTATGGTTCCTTAGGTTGTATTTGATAACGTGGAAATATTATAGGCGATCGGGGTCCGGAAGGCCCGGAACCCACTAGTAAGGCGTGGGCTATAGCACACGAATATATGGGAATCGGGGGGAATTCTAGTTTTTTGGCCATAAAACGCAAAATAACGAGGAACGGCCATGGCGGGGAGGTGACTATGGTTCCTTAGGTCGTATATGATGGCCCAAAATAACTTTAGGCGATCGGGTTCCCGGGTCCCGGACCCACTCGGAAGGCGTGGGCTATAGCACACGAAAATATGGGAATCGGGCGGAATTCTAGTTTTTTGACCGGAAAATGCAAAACAACGAGGAACGGCCATGGCGGGGAGGTGACTATGGTTCCTTTGGTCGTATTTGATGGCCCCGAATAATTTTAGGCGATCAAGGTCTGGGGGCCTGGACCCACTCGAAAGGCATGGGCTATAGCACACGAAAATATGAGAATCGGGCGAAATTCTAGTTTTTTGCCGTAAAATGCAAAACAACGAGGAACGGCCACGGGTGGGCGGTGACTATGGTTCCTTTGGTCGTATTAGATGGCTCGGAATAATTTTAGGCGAACGGGGTCCGGGGGGACCAGACCCACTCGGAAGGCGTTGGCTATGGCACACAAATATATGGGTATCGGGCGGAATTCTAGTGTTTTGGCCGTAAAACGCAAAATAACGAGGAACGGCCATGGCGGGGCGGTGAATATGGTTCCTTAGGTCGTATTTGATAGCCCAGATATATTTTAGGCAATCAGGGTCCGCGGGGCCCGGAACCCACTAGGAAGGCATGGGTTATAGCACACGAATATATGGGAATCGGGCGGAATTCTAGTTTTTTGCCTTAAAATGCAAAACAACGAGGAACGGCCATGGTGGGGCGGTGACTATGGTTCCTTAGGTCTTATTTGATCCCTGGACCCACTCGGAAGGCATGGGCTATGGCACACGAATATATGGGAATCGGGTGGAATTCAAGTTTTTTGGCCGTAAAACGCAAAACAACAAGGAACGGCCATGGCGGGGCGGTGACTATGATTCCTTAGGTCGTATTTGATAACCCGTAAATATTTAAGGCGATTGGGGTCCGGGAGACCCGGAACCCATTAGGAAGGCGTGGGCTATAGCACACGAATATATGGGAATCGGGCGGAATTCTAGTTTTTTGGCCGTAAAACGCAAAACAACGAGGAATGGCCATGGCGGGGTGGTGACTATGGTTCCTTAGGTTGTATTTGATAACCCGGAAATATTTTAGGCGATCGGGGTACGGGAGGCCCGTAACCCACTAGGAAGGCGTGGGCTATCGCACATGAATATTTGGGAATCGGGCGGAATTCTAGTTTTTTGGCCGTAAAATGCAAAACAACGAGGAATGGCCACGGCGGGGCGGTGACTATGGTTCCTTAGGTTGTATTTGATAAACCGGAAATATTTTAGGCGATCGGGGTCCGGGAGGCTCGGAACCCACTAGGAAGGCGTGGGCTATAGCACACGAATATATAGGAATCGGGCGGAATTCTAGTTGTTTGGCCGTAAAACGCAAAATAACGAGGAACGGCCATAGCAGGGAGGTGACTATGGTTCCTTAGGTCGTATGTGATGGCCCAGAATAATTTTAGGTGATCGGGGTCCGGGGTCCCGGATCCACTCGGAAGGCGTGGGCTATAGCACACGAAAATATGGGAATCGGGCGGAATTCTAGTTTTTCTGACCGTAAAACGCAAAACAATGAGATACGGCCATGGCGGGGAGGTGACTATGGTTCCTTAGGTCGTATTTGATGGCCCCGAATAATTTTAGGCGATCGGGGTCCTGGGGCCTGGACCCACTCGGAAGGCATGGGCTATAGCACACAAAAATTTGGGAATCGGGCGGAATTCTAGTGTTTTGCCGTAAAATGTAAAACAACGAGGAACGGCCATGGCAGGGCGGTGACTATGGTTCCTTAGGTCGTATTTGATAACCCGGAAATATTTTAGGCGATTGGGGTCCGGGAGGCCCGGAACCCATTAGGAAGGCGTGGGCTATAGCACACGAATATATGGGAATTGGGCGGAATTCTAGTTTTTTGGCCGTAAAATGCAAAACAACGAGGAACGGCCTTGGCGGGGAGGTGACTATGGTTCCTTAGGTCGTATTTGATGGCCCGGAATAATTTTCGGTGAGCGGGGTCCGAGGTCTCGGACCCACTCGGAAGGCGTGGGCTATAGCATATGAAAATATGGGAATCGGGCGGAATTCTAGTTTTTTGGCAGTAAAACACAAAACAACGAGGAACGGGCATGGCGGGGTGATGACTATGGTTCCTTAGGTCGTATTTAATGGCCCCAAATAATTTTATGCGATCGGGGTGCGGGGGCCCATACCCACTTTGAAGGCATAGGCTATAACTCACGAAAATATAGGAAATCGAGCGAAATTCTAGTTTTTTGGCCGTAAAATGCAAAATTATGAGGAACGGCCACGGCGAGGCGGAGACTATGGTTACTTAGGTCGTATTTGATGGCCCAGAATAATTTTAGGGGATCGGGGTCCGGGGGTCCGGACCCTCTCGGAAGGCGTGGACTATAGCACACGAAAATATGGGAATCACGCGGAATTTTAGTTTTTTGGCCGTAAAATGCAAAACAACGAGGAAAGGCCATGGCAGGGCGGTGACTATGGTTCCTTAGGTCGTATTTGATGGCCCCGAATAATTTTAGGCGATCGGGGTCCGGGGTCCCGGACCCACTCGGAAGGCATGGGCTATAGCTCATGAAAATATGGGAATCGAGCGAAATTCTAGTTTTTTGGCTGTAAAATGCAAAACAACGAGGAACGGCCACGGCGGGGCGGTGACTATTGTTCCTTAGGTCGTATTTGATGGCTCAGAAAAAGTTTAGGAGATCGGGGTACGGGGGGCCCGGTCCCACTCGGAAGGCATGGGCTATAGCATACGAATATATGGGAATCGGGTTGAATTCTAGTTTTTTTGCCGTAAAACGCAAAACAACGAGGAACAACCATGGCGGGGCGGTGACTATGGTTCCTTAGGTCGTATTTGATGGCCCCGAATAAATTTAGGCGATCGGGGTCTGGGGGCCCGGACCCACTCAAAAGGCATGGGCTATAGCACACGAAAATAAGGGAATCAGGCGAAATTCTAGTTTTTTGGCCGTAAAATGCAAAACAATGATAAACGGCAACGGCGGAGCGGTGACTATGGTTCGTTAGGTCGTATTTGATGGCTCAAAATATTTTTAGGCAATTAGGGTACGGGGGGCCCGGTCCCACTCGGAAGGCGTGGGCTATCGCACACGAATATTTGAAAATCAGGTGGAATTCTAATCTTTTGGCCGTAAAACGCAAAACAACGAGGAACGACCATGGCGGGGAGGTGACTATGGTTCCTTAGGCCGTATTTGATGGCCCAGAATTATTTTAGGCGATCGGGGTCCGTGGGCCCGGACCCACTCGGAAGGCATGGGCTATAGCACACGAAAATATAGGAATCGGGCAAAATTCTAGTTTTTTGCCGTAAAATGCAAAACAACGAGGAACAGCCATGGCTGGGCGGTGACTATGGTTCCTTAGGTCGTATTTGATAGCCCGGAATAATTTTAGGCGATTGGGTTCCGGGGGGATCGGACCCACTCGGAAGGCGTGGGTATGGCACACAAATATATGGAATCGGGCGGAATTCTAGTTTTTTGGCCGTAAAATGCAAAATTACGAGGAACGACCATGGCGGGGAGGTGACTATGGTTCCTTAGGTCGTATTTGATAGCCCAAAAATATTTTAGGCGATCGGGGTTTGGGGGGTCCGGAACCCACTAGGAAGGCGTGGGCTATAGTACACGAATATATGGGAATCGGCCGGAATTCTAGTTTTTTGGCCGTAAAACGCAAAAAAATGAGGAACGGCCATGGCGGGGCGGAGACTATGGTTACTTAGGTCGTATTTGATGGCCCAGAATAATTTTAGGCGATCGGGGTCCGGGGGCCCGGACCCACTCGGAAGGCGTGGGCTATAGCACACGAAAATATGGGAATCGGGCGGAATTCTAGTTTTTTCGCCGTAAAATACAAAACAACGAAGAACGGCCATGGCGAGGCGGTGACTATGGTTCCTTAGGTCGTATTCGATGGCTCGGAAAAGGTTTAGGCGATTGGGGTACGGGGGGCCGGTCACACTCGGAAGGCGTGGGCTATAGCACACGAATATATGGGAATCAGGTGAAATTCTAATTTTTTGGCAGTAAAATACAAAACAACGAGGAACGGCCATGGCGGGCCGGTTACTATGGTTCCTTAGGTCGTATTTGACGTCCCCAAATACATTTAGGCGATCGGGGTGCGGGGGCACATACCCACTCGGAAGACATAGGCTATAGCTCACGAAAATATGGGAATCGAGCAAAATTCTAGTTTTTTGGCCGTAAAATGCAAAATTAAGAGGAACGGCCACGGCGAGGCGGAGACTATGGTTACTTAGGTCGTATTTGATGGCCCAGAATTATTTTAGGCGATCGGGGTCCGGGGGTCCGGACCCTCTCGGAAGGCGTGGGCTATAGCACACGAAAATATGGGAATCACGCGAAATTTTAGTGTTTTGGCCGTAAAACGCAAAACAACGACGAAAGGCCATGGCGGGGCGGTGACTATGGTTCCTAAGGTCGTATTTGATGGCCCCGAATAATTTTAGGCGATCGGGGTCCGGGGTCCCGGACCCACTCGGAAGGCATGGGCTATAGCTCATGAAAATATGGGAATCGAGCGAAATTCTAGTTTTTTGGCCGTAAGATGCAAAACAACGAGGAACGGCCACGGCGGGGCAGTGACTATTGCTCCTTAGGTCGTATTTGATGGCTCAGAAAAAGTTTAGGCGATCGGGGTACGGGGGGCCCGGTCCCACTCGGAAGGCGTGGGCTATCGCTCATGAATATTTGGGAATCAGGTGGAATTCTAATCTTTTGGCCGTAAAATGCAAAACAACGAGGAACGGCCATGGCGGGGAGGTGACTATGGTTCCTTAGGCCGTATTTGATGGCCCAGAATAATTTTAGGCGATCGGGGTCCGGGGGCCCGGACCCACTCGGAAGGCATGGGCTATAGCACACAAAAATATAGGAATCGGGCAAAATTCTAGTTTTTTGCCGTATAATGCAAAACAACGAGGAACAGCCACGGCTGGGCGGTGACTATGGTTCCTTAGGTCGTATTTGATAGCCGGAATAATTTTAGGCGATCGGGTTCCGGGGGGATCGGACCCACTCGGAAGGCGTGGGTATGGCACACAAATATATGGGAATCGGGCGGAATTCTAGTTTTTTGGCCGTAAAATGCAAAATTACGAGGAACGACCATGGCGGGGAGGTGACTATGGTTCCTTAGGTCGTATTTGATGGCCCCGAATAATTTTAGGCGATCGGGGTCCGGGGTTCCGGACCCACTCGGAAGGCGTGGGCTATAGCACACGAAAATATGGCAATCGGGCAGAATTCTAGTTTTTTGGCCGTAAAATGCAAAACAACGAGGAACGGCCATGGCGGGGAGGTGACTATGGTTCCTTAGGTCGTATTTGATGGCCCCGAATAATTTTAGGCGATCGGGGTCCGAGGGCCCGGACCCACTCGGAAGGCATGGGCGCACAAGAAAATATGGGAATCGGGCGAAATTCTAGTGTTTTGGCCGTAAAATGCAAAATAACGAGGAACGGCTACAGTAGGGCGGTGACTATGGTTCCTTAGATCGTATTCGATGGCTCGGAAAAGGTTTAGGCGATTGGGGTACGGGGGGCCGGTCACACTCGGAAGGCGTGGGCTATAGCACACGAATATATGGGAATCAGGTGAAATTCTAATTTTTTGGCAGTAAAATACAAAACAACGAGGAACGGCCATGGCGGGCCGGTGACTATGGTTCCTTAGGTCGTATTTGACGTCCCCAAATACATTTAGGCGATCGGGGTGCGGGGGCCCATACCCACTCGGAAGACATAGGCTATAGCTCACGAAAATATGGGAATCGAGCAAAATTCTAGTTTTTTGGCCGTAAAATACAAAATTAAGAGGAACGGCCACGGCGAGGCGGAGACTATGGTTACTTAGGTCGTATTTGATGGCCCAGAATAATTTTAGGCGATCGGGGTCCGGGGGTCCGGACCCTCTCGGAAGGCGTGGGCTATAGCACACGAAAATATGGGAATCACGCGGAATTTTAGTGTTTTGGCCGTAAAACGCAAAACAACGATGAAAGGCCATGGCGGGGCGATGACTATAGTTCCTTAGGTCGTATTTGATGGCCCCGAATAATTTTAGGCGATCGGGGTCCGGGGTCCCGGGCCCACTCGGAAGGCATGGTCTATAGCTCACGAAAATATGGGAATCGAGCGAAATTCTAGTTTTTTGGCCGTAAAATGCAAAACAACGAGGAATGGTAATGGCGGGGCGGTGACTATTGTTCCTTAGGTCGTATTTGATGGCTCGGAAAAAGTTTAGGCAATCGGGGTACGGGGGGCCCGGTCCCACTCGGAAGGCGTGGGCTATAGCACACGAATATATGAGAATCGGGCTAAATTCTAGTTTTTTGCCGTAAAACGCAAAACAACAAGGAACGGCCATGGCGGGGCAGTGACTATGGTTCCTTAGGTCGTATTTGATGGCCCCGAATAAATTTAGGCGATCGTGGTCCGGGGGCCCGGACCCATTCAAAAGGCATGGGCTATAGCACACGAAAATAAAGGAATCAGGCGAAATTCTAGTTTTTTGGCCGTAAAATGCAAAAAAACGATAAACGGCAACGGCGGGGCGGTGACTATGCTTCCTTAGGTCTTATTTGATGGCTCAAATTTTTTTTAGGCAATTGGGGTACGGGGGGCCCGGTCCCACTCGGAAGGCGTGGGCTATAGCACACAAATATTTGGGAATCAGGCGGAATTCTAGTTTTTTGGCCGTAAAATGCAAAAAAAATGAGGAACGGCCATGGCGGGGAGGTGACTATGGTTCCTTAGGTCATATTTGATGGCCCTGAATAATTGTAGGCGATCGGGGACCGGGGGCCGGACCCACTCGGAAGGCATGGGTTATAGCACATGAAAATATGGGAATCAGGCAAAATTCTAGTTTTTTAGCCGTAAAATGCAAAACAACGAGGAACGGCCATGGCGGGGCGGTGACTATGGTTCCTTAGGTCATATTTGACATCCCCAAATAAATTTAGGCGATCGGGGTCCGGGGGCCCGGACCCACTCGGAAGGCGTGGGCTATAGCACGCGACAATAAGGGAATCGGGCGAAATTCTAGTTTTTTGGCCGTAAAATGCAAAAAAACAAGAAACGGCCATGGTGGGGCGGTGACTATGGTTTCTTAGGTCATATTTGATGGCTCAGAAAGTTTTTAGGCGTTCGGGGTACGGGGGGCCCGGTCCCACTCGGAAGGCGTGGGCTATAGCACACGAATATATGGGAATCAGGTGGAATTCTAGTTTTTTTGCCGTAAAATGCAAAACAACGAGGAACGGCCATGGCGGGTCAGTGACTATGGTTCCTTAGGTTGTATTTGATGTCCCCGAATAAATTTAGGCGATCAGGGTATGGTTCCTTAGGTTGTATTTGATGTCCCCGAATAAATTTAGGCGATCAGGGTCCGCGTGCCCGGACCCACTCAAAAGGCATGGGCTATAGCACACGAAAATAAGGGAATCGGGCGAAATTCTAGTATTTTGGAAGTAAAATGCAAAACCACGAGGAACGGCCATGGCTGCGCGGTGACTATGGTTCCTTAGGTCGTATTTGATGGCCCAGAATAATTTTATTCGATCGGGGCCCGGGGGGCCCGGACTCACTCGAAAGGCGTGGGAAATGGCACACGAATATATGGGAATCGGGCGGTATTCGCATTTTTTGGCCGTAAAATGCAAAACAATGAGGAACGGCCATGGCGGGGCGGTGACTATGGTTCCTTAGGTTTTTATTTGATAGCCCAGAAATATTTTAGGCGATCGGGGTCCGGGGGGCTCGGAACTCACTCGGAAGGTGTAGACTATAGCACAGGAAAATATGGGAATCAGACGGAATTCTAGTTTTTTGGCTGTAAAATACAAAACAACGAGGAACGGCCATGGCGGGGCGATGACTATGGTTCCTTAAGTCGTATTTGATGGCCCCGAATAATTTTAGGCGATCGGGGTATGGGGGCCCTGACCCACTCGGAAGGCATGGGCTATAGCTCACGAAAATATGGAATGAGGCGAAATTTTAGTTTTTTGGCCGTAAAATGCAAAACAATGAGGAACGGCCATAGCGGGGCGGCAGCTATGGTTACTTAGGTCGTATTAAATAACCCGTAAATATTTTAGGCGATCGGGGACCAGGAGGCCCGGAAGGAATTCTATTTTTTCTACCGTAAAATGCAAAACAACGAGGAACGCCCATGGTGGGGAGGTGACTATGGTTCCTTAGGTTGTATTTGATGGCCCAGAATAATTTTAGGTGATCGGAGTCCAGGGGCCCGGACCCACTCAGAAGGCGTGGGCTATAGCACACGAAAATATGGGAATCAGGCAGAATTCTAGTTTTTTGGCCGTAAAATGTAAAACAACGAAGAACGGCCATGGCGGGGCGGTGACTATGGTTCCTTAGGTTGTATTTGATAGCCCAAAAATATTTTAGGCGATCGGGGTTTGGGGGGTCCGGAACCCACTAGGAAGGCGTGGGCTATAGTACACGAATATATGGGAATCGGCCAGAATTCTAGTTTTTTGGCCGTAAAACGCAAAAAAATGAGGAACGGCCATGGCGGGGCGGAGACTATGGTTACTTAGGTCGTATTTGATGGCCCAGAATAATTTTAGGCGATCGGGGTCCGGGGGCCCGGACCCACTCGGAAGGCGTGGGCTATAGCACACGAAAATATGGGAATCGGGCGGAATTCTAGTTTTTTGGCCGTAAAATGCAAAACAACGAAGAACGGCCATGGCGGGGCGGTGACTATGGTTCCTTAGGTCGTATTTGATGACCCAGAATAATTTTATGCGATTGGGGACCAGGAGGCCCGGAACCCACTAGGAAGACGTGGGTTATAGCACACGAATATATGGGAATCGGGCGGAATTCTATTTTTTCTGCCGTAAAACGCAAAACAACGAGGAACGGACATGGCAGGGAGGTGACTATGATTCCTTAGGTTGTATTTGATGACCCAGAATAATTTTAGGCGATCGGGGTCCAGGGGCCCGGACCCACTCGGAAGGCGTGGGTTATAGCACACGAAAATATGGGAATCAGGCAGAATTCTAGTTTTTTGGCCGTAAAATGTAAAACAACGAAGAACGGCCATGGCGGGGTGGTTACTATGGTTCCTTAGGTCGTATTTGATAGCCCAGAAATATTTTAGGCGATCGGGGTCTGGGGGGTCCAGAACCCACTAGGAAGGCGTGGGCTATAGCACACGAATATATGGGAATCGGCCGGAATTCTAGTTTTTTGGCCGTAAAACGCAAAACAACGAGGAACGGCCATGGCAGGGCGGTGACTATGGTTCCTTAGGTCGTATTTGATGGCCCAGAATAATTTTAGGCGATCGGGGTCCGGGGGCCCGGACCCACTCGGAAGGCGTGGGCTATAGCACACGAAAATATGGGAATCGGGCGGAATTCTAGTTTTTTGGCCGTAAAACGCAAAACAACGAAGAACGGCCATGGCGGGGTGGTGACTATGGTTCCTTAGGTCGTATTTGATAGCCCTGAAATATTTTAGGCGATCGGGGTCCGGGGGGTCCGGAACCCACTAGGAAGGCGTGGGCTATAGCACACGAATATATGGGAATCGGCCGGAATTCTAGTTTTTTGCCCGCAAAATGCAAAACAACGAGGAACGGCCATGGCGGAGCGGTAACTATGGTACCTTAGGTCGTATTTGATGGCCCCAAATAATTTTAGGTGATCGGGGTCCGGGGGCCCGGACCCTCTCGGAAGGCGTGGGCTATAGCACAAGAAAATATGGGACACAGGCGGAATTTTAGTTTTTTGGCCGTAAAATGCAAAACAACGAGGAACGGCCATGGCAGGGCGGTGACTATGGTTCCTTAGGTCGTATTTGATGGGCCCGAATAATTTTAGGCGATCGGGGTTCGGGGTCCCGGACCCACTCGGAAGGCATGGGCTATAGCTCACGAAAATATGGGAATCGGGCGAAATTCTAGTTTTTTGGCCGTAAAATGCAAAACAACGAGGAACGGCCACGGCGGGGCGGTGACTATGGTTCCTTAGGTCGTATTTGATTGCTCGGAAAAAGTTTAGGCGATCGGGGTACGGGGGCCCGGTCCCACTCGGAAGGCGTGGGCTATAGCACACGAATATATGGGAATCGGGTGAAATTCTAGTTTTTTGCCGTAAAATGCAAAACAACGAGGAACGGCCATGGTGGGGCAGTGACTATGGTTCCTTAGGTTGTATTTGATGTCCCCGAATAAATTTAGGCGATCAGGGTCCGGGTACCCGGACCCACTCAAAAGGCATGGGCTTTAGCGCACGAAAATAAGGGAATCGGGCGAAATTCTAGTTTTTTGGAAGTAAAATGCAAAACCACGAGGAACGGCCATGGCTGCGCGGTGACTATGGTTCCTTAGGTCGTATTTGATGGCCCAGAATAATTTTATGCGATCGGGGCCCGGGGGGCCCGGACTCACTCGGAAGGCGTGGGAAATTGCACACGAATATATGGGAATCGGGCGGTATTCTCGTTTTTTGGCCGTAAAACGCAAAACAACGAGGAACGGCCATGGCGGGGCGGTGACTATGGTTCCTTAGTTTTGTATTTGATAGCCCAGAAATATTTTAGGCGATCGGGGTCCGGGGGGCCCTGCACTCACTCGGAAGGTGTGGACTATAGCACAGGAAAATATGGGAATCAGACGGAATTCTAGTTTTTTGGCTGTAAATTGCAAAACAACGAGGAACGGCTCTGGCGGGGGGATGACTATGGTTCCTTAAGTCGTATTTGATGGCCCCGAATAATTTTAGGCAATCGGGGTCCGGGGGCCCTGACCCATTCGGAAGGCATGGGCTATAGCTCACGAAAATATGGAATGAGGCGAAATTCTATTTTTTTGGCCGTAAAACGCAAAACAACGAGGAACGGCCATGGCGGGGCGGTAGCTATGGTTCCTTAGGTCGTATTTAATAACCCGTAAATATTTTAGGCGATCGGGGACCAGGAGGCCCGGAACCCACTAGGAAGACGTGGGTTATAGCACACGAATATATGGGAATCGGGCGGAATTCTATTTTTTCTGCCGTAAAACGCAAAACAACGAGGAACGGACATGGCAGGGAGGTGACTATGATTCCTTAGGTTGTATTTGATGACCCAGAATAATTTTAGGCGATCGGGGTCCAGGGGCCCGGACCCACTCGGAAGGCGTGGGTTATAGCACACGAAAATATGGGAATCAGGCAGAATTCTAGTTTTTTGGCCGTAAAATGTAAAACAACGAAGAACGGCCATGGCGGGGTGGTTACTATGGTTCCTTAGGTCGTATTTGATAGCCCAGAAATATTTTAGGCGATCGGGGTCTGGGGGGTCCAGAACCCACTAGGAAGGCGTGGGCTATAGCACACGAATATATGGGAATCGGCCGGAATTCTAGTTTTTTGGCCGTAAAACGCAAAACAACGAGGAACGGCCATGGCAGGGCGGTGACTATGGTTCCTTAGGTCGTATTTGATGGCCCAGAATAATTTTAGGCGATCGGGGTCCGGGGGCCCGGACCCACTCGGAAGGCGTGGGCTATAGCACACGAAAATATGGGAATCGGGCGGAATTCTAGTTTTTTGGCCGTAAAACGCAAAACAACGAAGAACGGCCATGGCGGGGTGGTGACTATGGTTCCTTAGGTCGTATTTGATAGCCCTGAAATATTTTAGGCGATCGGGGTCCGGGGGGTCCGGAACCCACTAGGAAGGCGTGGGCTATAGCACACGAATATATGGGAATCGGGCGGAATTCTAGTTTTTTGCCCGCAAAATGCAAAACAACGAGGAATGGCCATGGCGGAGCGGTGACTATGGTACCTTAGGTCGTATTTGATGGCCCCGAATAATTTTAGGCGATCGGGGTCCGGGGGCACGGACCCACTCGGAAGGCGTGGGCTATAACTCACGAAAATATGGGAATGGAGCAAAATTCTAATTTTTTGGCCGTAAAATGCAAAACAACGCGGAACGGTCACGAAGTGGCGGTGACTATGGTTCCTTAGGTCGTATTTGATGGCCTAGAATAATTTTAGGCGATCGAGGACCGGGGGCCCGGAACCACTTGGAAGGCGTGGGCTATAGCACACGAATATATGGGAATCGTGCAAAATTCTAGTTTTTTGGCTGTAAAAAGAAAAACAACGAGGAACAGCCACGGCGGGGTGGTGACTATGGCTCCTAAGGTCGTATTTGATGGCTCGGGAAAAGTTTAGGCGATCGGGGTACGAGGGGCCCGGACCCACTCGGAAGGCGTAGGCTATAGCACACGAAAATATGGGAATCGGGCGGAATTCTAGTTTTTTGGCCGTAAAATGCAAAACAATAAGGAACGGCCATGGCAGAGCGGTGACTATGGTACCTTAGGTCGTATTTGATGGCCCCGAATAATTTTAGGCGATCGGGGTCCGGGGGCCCGGACCCACTCGGAAGGCGTGGGCTATAACTCACGAAAATATGGTAATCGAGCAAAAGTCTAATCTTTTGGCCGTAAAATGCAAAACAACGCGGAACGGTCATGACGTGGCGGTGACTATGGTTCCTTAGGTCGTATTTGATGGCCTAGAATAATTTTAGGCGATCGAGGACCGGGGGCACGGACCCACTCGGAAGGCGTGGGCTATAGCACACGAAAATATGGGAATCGGGTGGAATTCTAGTTTTTTGGCCGTAAAAACAAAACAACGAGGAAGGGCCATGGCGGGGCGGTGACTATGGTTCCTTAGGTCGTATTTGATAGCCGAGAAATATTTAAGGCGATCGGGGTCCGGGGGGCCCGTAACCCACTAGGAAGGTGTGGGCTATAGCACACGAATATATGGGAATTGGCCGGAATTCTAGTTTTTTGGCCGTAAAACGCAAAACAACGAGGAACGGCCATGGCAGGGTGGTGACTATGGTTCCTTAGGTCGTATTTGATGGCCCAGAATAATTTTAGGCGATCGGGGTCCGGGGGCCCGGACCCACTCGGAAGGCGTGGGCTATAGCACACGAAAATATGGGAATCAGGCGGAATTCTAGTTTTTTGGCCGTAAAACGCAAAACAACGAAGAACGGCCATGGCGCGGCGGTGACTATGGTTCCTTAGGTCGTATTTGATAGCCCTGAAATATTTTAGGCGATCGGGGTCTGGGGGGTCCGGAACCCACTAGGAAGGCGTGAGCTATAGCACACGAATATATGGGAATCGGGCGGAATTCTAGTTTTTTGCCCGCAAAATCCAAAACAACGAGGAACGGCCATGGCGGAGCGGTGACTATGGTACCTTAGGTCGTATTTGATGGCCCCGAATAATTTTAGGCGATCGGGGTCCGGGGGCCCGGACCCACTCGGAAGGCGTGTGCTATAACTCACGAAAATAAGGGAATCGAGCAAAATTCTAATATTTTGGCCGTAAAATAAAAAACAATGCGGAACGGTCATGACGTGGCGGTGACTATGGTTCCTTAGGTCGTATTTGATGGCCTAGAATAATTTTAGGCGATTGAGGACCGGGGGCCCGGACCCACTCGGAAGGCGTGGGCTATAGCACACGAAAATATGGGAATCGGGTAGAATTCTAGTTTTTTGGCCGTAAAAACAAAACAACGAGGAAGGGCCATGGCGGGGCGGTGACTATGGTTCCTTAGGTCGTATTTGATAGCCGAGAAATATTTAAGTCGATCGGGGTCCGGGGGGCCCGTAACCCACTAGGAAGGTGTGGGCTATAGCACACGAATATATGGGAAATTGGGCCAAATTCTAGTTTTTTGGCCGTAAAATGCAAAACAACGAGGAACAGCCACGGCGGGGCGGTGACTATGGCTCCTACGGTCGTATTTGATGGCTCAGGAAAAGTTTAGGCGATCGGGGTACGAGGGGCCCGGACCCACTCGGAAGGCGTAGGCTATAGCACACGAATATATGGGAATCGGGCGGAATTCTAGTTTTTTGGTCGTAAAATGCAAAACAACGAGGAACGGCCATGGCGGGGCGGTGCCTATGGTTCCTTAGTTCGTATTTGCTGGCCTAGAATAATTTTAGGCGATCGAGGTCCGGGGGCCCGGACCTACTCGGAAGGCGTGGGCTATAGCATATGAAAACATGGGAATCGGGCGGAATTCTAGTTTTTTGGCCGTAAAACGCAAAACAACGAGGAACGGCCATGGGCGAGGCAGTGACTATGGTTCCTTAGGTTGTATTTGATGGCTCAAAAAAATTATAGGCGATCGGGTTACGGGGGGCCCAATCCCACTCGGAAGGCGTGGGCTATAGCACACGAATATATGGGAATCAGGCGGAATTCTAGTTTTTTTGCCGTAAAACGCAAAACAACGAGGAACGGCCATGGCAGGGCGGTGACTATGGCTCCTAAGGTCGTATTTGATGGCTCGGGAAAAGTTTAGGCGATCGGGGTACGAGGGGCCCGGACCCACTCGGAAGGCGTAGGCTATAGCACACGAAAATATGGGAATCGGGCGGAATTCTAGTTTTTTGGCCGTAAAATGCAAAACAATGAGAAACGGCCATGGCGGAGCGGTGACTATGGTACCTTAGGTCGTATTTGATGGCCCCGAATAATTTTAGGCGATCGGGGTCCGGGGGCCCGGACCCACTCGGAAGGCGTGGGCTATAACTCACGAAAATATGGGAATCGAGCAAAATTCTAATTTTTTGGCCGTAAAATGCAAAACAACGCGGAACGGTCACGACGTGGCGGTGACTATGATTCCTTAGGTCGTATTTGATGGCCTAGGATAATTTTAGGCGATCGAGGACCGGGGGAACGGACCCACTCGGAAGGCGTGGGCTATAGCACACAAAAATATGGGAATCGGGTGGAATTCTAGTTTTTTGGCCGTAAAAACAAAACAACGAGGAAGGGCCATGGCGGGGAGGTGATTATGGTTCCTTAGGTCGTATTTGATAGCCGAGAAATATTTAAGGCGATCGGGGTCCGGGGGCCCGTAACCCACTAGGAAGGTGTGGGCTATAGCACACGAATATATGGGAATTGGGCCAAATTCTAGTTTTTTGGCCGTAAAATGCAAAACAACGAGGAACAGCCACGGCGGGGCGGTGACTATGGCTCCTTCGGTCGTATTTGATGGCTTAGGAAAAGTTTAGGCGATCGGGGTACGAGGGGCCCGGACCCACTCGGAAGGCGTAGGCTATAGCACACGAATATATGGGAATCGGGCGGAATTCTAGTTTTTTGGTCGTAAAACGCAAAACAATGAGGAACGGCCATGGCGGGGCGGTGCCTATGGTTCCTTAGTTCGTATTTGCTGGCCTAGAATAATTTTAGGCGATCGAGGTCCGGGGGCCCGGACCTACTCGGAAGGCGTGGGCTATAGCATACGAAAACATGGGAATCGGGCGGAATTCTAGTTTTTTGGCCGTAAAACGCAAAACAACGAGGAACGGCCATGGGCGGGGCAGTGACTATGGTTCCTTAGGTTGTATTTGATGGCTCAGAAAAATTATACGCGATCGGGTTACGGGGGGCCCGGTCCCACTAGGAAGGTGTGGGCTATAGCACACGAATATATGGGAATTGGGCAAAATTCTAGTTTTTTGGCCGTAAAATGCAAAACAACGAGGAACAGCCATGGCGGGGTGGTGACTATGGCTCCTAAGGTCGTATTTGATGGTTCTGGAAAAGTTTAGGCGATCGGGGTACGAGGGGCCCGGACTCACTCGGAGGGCGTAGGCTATAGCACACGAAAATATGGGAATCGGGCGGAATTCTAGTTTTTTGGCCGTAAAACGCAAAACAATGAGAAACGGCCATGGCGGAGCGGTGACTATGGTACCTTAGGTCGTATTTGATGGCCCCGAATAATTTTAGGCGATCGGGGTCCGGGGGCCCGGACCCACTCGGAAGGCGTGGGCTATAACTCACGAAAATATGGGAATCGAGCAAAATTCTAATTTTTTGGCCGTAAAATGCAAAACAACGCGGAACGGTCACGACGTGGCGGTGACTATGATTCCTTAGGTCGTATTTGATGGCCTAGAATAATTTTAGGCGATCGAGGACCGGGGGCACGGACCCACTCGGAAGGCGTGGGCTATAGCACACGAAAATATGGGAATCGGGTGGAATTCTAGTTTTTTGGCCGTAAAAACAAAACAACGAGGAAGGGCCATGGCGGGGAGGTGACTATGGTTCCTTAGGTCGTATTTGATAGCCGAGAAATATTTAAGGCGATCGGGGTCCGGGGGGCCCGTAACCCACTAGGAAGGTGTGGGCTATAGCACACGAATATATGGGAATTGGGCCAAATTCTAGTTTTTTGGCCGTAAAATGCAAAACAACGAGGAACAGCCACGGCGGGGCGGTGACTATGGCTCCTACGGTCGTATTTGATGGCTCAGGAAAAGTTTAGGCGATCGGGGTACGAGGGGCCCGGACCCACTCGGAAGGCGTAGGCTATAGCACACGAATATATGGGAATCGGGCGGAATTCTAGTTTTTTGGTCGTAAAACGCAAAACAACGAGGAACGGCCATGGCGGGGCGGTGCCTATGGTTCCTTAGTTCGTATTTGCTGGCCTAGAATAATTTTAGGCGATCGAGGTCTGGGGGCCCGGACCTACTCGGAAGGCGTGGGCTATAGCATACGAAAACATGGGAATCAGGCGGAATTCTAGTTTTTTGGCCGTAAAACGCAAAACAATGAGGAACGGCCATGGGCGGGGCAGTGACTATGGTTCCTTAGGTTGTATTTGATGGCTCAGAAAAATTATAGGCGATCGGGTTACGGGGGGCCCGGTCCCACTCGGAAGGCGTGGGCTATAGCACACGAATATATGGGAATCAGGCGGAATTCTAGTTTTTTGGCCGTAAAACGCAAAACAACGAGGAACGGCCATGGCAGGGTGGTGACTATGGTTCCTTGGGTCATATTTGAAGGCCCCAAATAATTTTAGGCGATCAGGATCCGGGGGCCCGGACCCACTCGGAAGGCATGGTCTATAGCACACGATAATATGGGAATCGGGCGAAATTCTAGTTTTTTGGTCGTAAATGCAAAACAACGAGGAACGGCCATGGATGGGCGGTGACTATGGTTCCTTAGGTCGTATATGATTGCCCGGAATAATTTTAGGTGATCGGGGTCCGGGTGGCCTGGACCTACTTGGAAGGCGTGGGCAATAGCACACGAATATATGGGAATTGGCCGGAATTCTAGTTTTTTGGCCGTAAAATGCAAAATACGAGGAACGGTTATGGCGGGGCGTTGACTATGGTTCCTTAGGTCATATTTGATAGCCTAGAAATATTTTAGGCGATCAGGGTCCGGGGGCCCGGACCCACTCGGAAGGCGTGGGTGCACACGAATATCTGAGAATCGGGCAGAATTCTAGTTTTTTGGCCGTAAAATGCAAAAGAACGAGGAACGACCATGGAGGGGCAGTGACTATAGTTCTTTATCTTGTATTTGATGGCCCCGAATAATTTTAGGCGATCGGGGTCCGGGGGCTCGAACCCACTCGGAAGGCAGGGGCTATAGCACACAAAAATATGGAAATCGGGCGAAATTCTAGTTTTTTTTTGCCGTAAATGCAAAACAACGAGGAACGCCCACGGCTGGGCAGTGACTATGGTTCCTTAGGTCGTATTTGATTGCCCGAAATAATTTTAGGCGATCGGGGTCCGTGTGGCCCACACCCACTCGGAAGGCGTGGGCTATAGCACTTGAACATATGGGAATTGGGCGGAATTCTAGTTTTTTGGCCGTAAATTGCAAAAAACGAGGAACGGCCATGGAGGGGCGGTGACTCTGGTTCCTTTGGTCGTATTTGATAGCCCGGAAATATTTTAGGCGATCGGGGTCCGGGGGCCCGGAACCCACTAGGAAGGCGTGGGCTATAGCACACGAATATATGGGAATCAGGCGGAATTCTAGTTTTTTGGCCGTAAAACGCAAAACAATGAGGAACGGGCATGGCGGGGTGGTGACTATGGTTCCTTAGGTTATATTTGATAGCCTGGAAAAATGTTAGGCAATCAGGGAGCGGGGGCTCGGACCCACTCGGAAGGCATGGGCTATAGCACACGAAAATATGGGAACCGGGCAAAATTCAAGTTTTTTGGCCGTAAAACACAAAACAACGAGGAACGGCCATGGCTGGGCGATGACTATGGTTCCTTAGGTCATATTTGATGGTCTAGAAAAATGTTAGGCAATCCTGTTTCGGTGGACCCGGGCCTACTCGGAAGGCATGGGATTAGCACACGAAAATATGGGAATCTGGCGGAATTCTAGTTTTTTGGCAGTAAAACGCAAAACAACGAGGAACGGCCATGGCAGGGTGGTGACTATGGTTCCTTGGGTTGTATTTGAAGGCCCCAAATAATTTTAGGCGATCAGGATCCGGGGGCCCGGTCCCACTCGGAAGGCATGGTCTATAGCACACGATAATATGGGAATCGGGCAAAATTCTAGTTTTTTGGTTGTAAATGCAAAACAATAAGGAACGGCCATGGATGGGCGGTGACTATGGTTCCTTAGGTCATATATGATTGCCCGGAATAATTTTAGGTGATCGGGGTCCGGGTGGCCTGGACCTACTTGGAAGGCGTGGGCAATAGCACACGAATATATGGGAATTGGGCGGAATTCTAGTTTTTTGGCCGTAAAATGCAAAAAACGAGGAACGGTTATGGCGGGGCGGTGACTATGGTTCCTTAGGTCATATTTGATAGCCTAGAAATATTTTAGGCAATCAGGGTCTGGGGGCCCGGACCCACTCGGAAGGCGTGGGCGCACACGAATATCTGAGAATCGGGCGGAATTCTAGGTTTTTGGCCGTAAAATGCAAAAGAACGAGGAACGGCCATGGAGGGGCAGTGACTATGGTTCATTATCTTGTATTTGATGGCCCCGAATAATTTTAGGCGATCGGGGTCCGGGGGCTCGAACCCACTCGGAAGGCAGGGGCTATAGCACACAAAAATATGGGAATCGGGCGAAATTCTAGTTTTTTTTTGCCGTAAATGCAAAACAACGAGGAACGCCCACGGCTGGGCAGTGACTATGGTTCCTTAGGTCGTATTTGATTGCCCGAAATAATTTTAGGCGATCGGGGTCCGTGTGGCCCACACCCACTCGGAAGGCGTGGGCTATACACTTGAACATATGGGAATTGGGCGGAATTCTAGTTTTTTGGCCGTAAAATGCAAAAAACGAGGAACGGTCATGGAGGGGCGGTGACTCTGGTTCCTTTGGTCGTATTTGATAGCCCGAAAATATTTTAGGCGATCGGGGTCCGGGGGCCCGGAACCCACTAGGAAGGCGTGGGCTATAGCACACGAATATATGGGAATCAGGCGGAATTCTAGTTTTTTGGCCGTAAAACACAAAACAATGAGGAACGGGCATGGCGGGGTGGTGACTTTGGTTCCTTAGGTTATATTTGATAGCCTGGAAAAATGTTAGGCAATTAGGGAGCGGGGCTCGGACCCACTCGGAAGGCATGGGCTATAGCACACGAAAATATGGGAACCGGGCAAAATTCAAGTTTTTTGGCCGTAAAACACAAAACAACGAGGAACGGCCATGGCTAGGCAGTGACTATGGTTCCTTAGGTCGTATTTGATGGCCTAGAAAAATTTTAGGCAATCCTATTTCGGGGGACCCGGGCCCACTCGGAAGGCATGGGATTAGCACACGAAAATATGGGAATCTGGCGGAATTCTAGTTTTTTGGCCGTAAAACACAAAACAATGAGGAACGACCATGGTGGGGCGGTGACTATGGTTTCTTAGGTCGTATTTGATGGCCTAGAATAATTTTAGGTGATCGGGGTCCGGGGGCCTGAGCCCACTTGGAAGGCGTGGGCTAGCACACGAATATATGGGAATCGGGCGAAATTCTAGTTTTTCGGCCGTAAAATGCAAAAGAACGAGAAGCGGCCATGGCGGGGCAGTGACTATGGTTCCTTAGCTCGTATTTGATGGCCCCGAATAATTTTAGGCGATCGGGGTCCGGGGGCTCGAACCCACTCGGAAGGCAGGGGCTATAGCACACGAAAATATGGGAATCGGGCGAAATTCTATTTTTTGGCAGTAAATGCAAAATAACGAGGAACGGCCATGGCTGGGCGGTGACTATGGTTCCTTAGGTCGTATTTGATTGCCCGAAATAATTTTAGGCAATCGGGGTCTGGGTGGCACGGCCATGGCTGGGCGGTGACTACGGCTATAGCACATGAATATATGGGAATTGGGCGGAATTCTAGTTTTTTGGCCGTAAAACGCAAAAAAAGAGGAACGGTCATGGAGGGGCGGTGACTATGGTTCCTTAGGTCGTATTTGATAGCCCGGAAATATTTTAGGTGATTGGGGTCCGGGGGCCCGGAACCCACTAGGAAGGCATGGGCTATAGCACACGAATATATGGGAATAAGGCGGAATTCTATTTTTTTGCCGCAAAACGCAAAACAACGAGGAACGGCCATGGCGGGGCGGTGACTATGGTTCCTTAGGTCATATTTGATATCCTGGAAAAATGTTAAGCAATCGGGGTTCGGGGGCTTGGACCCACTCGGAAGGCATGGGTTATAGCACACGAAAATATGGGAATCGGGAAAAATTCTAGTTTTTTGGCCGTAAAAAGCAAAACAATGAGGAACGTTTATGGCAGGGCAGTGACTATGGTTCCTTAGGTCATATTTGATAGCCTGGAAAAAATTTTGGCGATCGGGGTCCGGGGGCCCAGACCCACTAGGAAGGCGTGGGCTATATATAGCACACGAATATAGGGGAATCAGGCGGAATTCTAGTTTTTTGGCCGTAAAACGCAAAACAACGAGGAACGGCCATGGCGGGGCGGTGAATATGGTTCCTTAGTTCATATTTGATGGCCCAAAATAATTTTAGGCGATCGGGGTCCGGGGGCCCGGACCTACTAGGAAGGCGTGGGCTATAGCACACGAAAATATGGGAATCGGGCGGAATTCTAGTTTTTTGGCCTTAAATCGCAAAATAACGAGGAACGGCCATGGCGGGGCGATGACTATGGTTCCTTAGGTTGTATTTGATGGCCCGGAATAATTTTAGGCGATCGGGGTCCGAGGGCCCGAACCCACTCGAAAGGCATGGGCTATAGCTCACGAAAATATAGGAATCGAGCGAAATTCTAGTTTTTTGGCCGTAAAATGCAAAATAACGAGGAACGGCCACGGCGGGGCGGTGACTATGGTTCTTTAAGTCGTATTTGATGGCTCGGAAAAATTTTAGACGATCGGGGTACGGGGGCCCGGTCCCACTCGAAAGGCGTGGGCTATAGCACACGAATATATGGGAATCGGGCGAAATTCTACTTTTTTGGCCGTAAAACGCAAAACAACGAGGAACGGCCATGGCGGGGCGATGACTATGGTTCCATAGGTCATTTTTGAAGGCCCCAAATAATTTTAGGCGATCGGGGTCTGGGGGCCCGGACCCACTCGTAAAGGCATAGGCTATAGCACACGATAATATGGGAATCAGGTGAAATTCTAAATTTTTGGCCGTAAATGCAAAACAACGAGGAACAGCCACGGCTGGGCGGTGACTATGGTTCCTTAGGTCGTATATGATTGCCCGGAATAATTTTAGGCGATCGGGGTCCGGGTGGCCCGGACCCACTCGGAAGGCGTGGGCTATAGCACACGAATATATGGGAATTGGGTGGAATTCTAGTATTTTGGCCGTAAAATGCAAAAAATGAGGAACGGTCATGGCGGGGCGGTGACTATGGTTCCTTAGGTCATATTTGATAGCCCAGAAATATTTTAGGTGATCGGGGTCCGGGGTCTCGAAACCCACTAGGAAGGCATGGGCTATAGCACACGAATATATGGGAATCGGGCGGAATTCTAGTTTTTTGGCCATAAAACGCAAAACAACGAGGAACGGCCATGGCGGGGCGGTGACTATGGTTCCTTAGGTCATATTTGATAGCCTGGAAAAATGTTAGGCGATTGGGGTCCGGGGGCCCGGACCCACTCGGAAGGCGTGGGCTATAGCACACGAATATTTGAGAATCGGGCGGTATTCTAGTTTTTTGGCCATAAAGCACAAAAGAACGAGGAACGGTCATGGCAGGGCGGTGACTATGGTTCCTTAGATCGTATTTGATGGCCCTGAATAATTTTAGGCGATCGGGGTCTGGGGGCTCGAACCCACTCAGAAGGCATGGACTATAACACACGAAAATATGGGAATCTTGTTTTTTTGCCGAAAATGCAAAACAAAGAGGAACGGCCATGGCTGGGTGGTGACTAAGGTACCATAGTCACCGCTCCGCCATGGACGTTCCTCATTGTTTTGCGTTTTACGGCCAAAAAACTAGAATTCCGCCCGATTCGCATATTTTCGTGTGCTATAGCCTACGCCTTCCGAGTGGGTCCGGGCCCCTCGTACCCCGATCGCCTAAACTTTTCCCGAGCCATCAAATACGACCTGAGGAGCCATAGTCACCGCCCCGCCGTGGCTGTTCCTCGTTGTTTTGCATTTTACGGCCAAAAAACTAGAATTTTGCCCAATTCCCATATATTCGTGTGCTATAGCCCACACCTTCCTAGTGGGTTACGGGCCCCCCGGACCCCGATCGCCTTAAATATTTCTCGGCTATCAAATACGACCTAAGGAAACATAGTCACCGCCCCGCCATGGCCCTTCCTCGTTGTTTTGTTTTTACGGCCAAAAAACTAGAATTCCACCCGATTCCCATATTTTCGTGTGCTATAGCCCACGCCTTCTGAGTGGGTCCGGGCCCCCGATCCTCAATCGCCTAAAATTATTCTAGGCCATCAAATACGACCTAAGGAACCATAGTCACCACCACGTCGTGACCGTTCCGCGTTGTTTTGCATTTTACGGCCAAAATATTAGCATTTTTCTCAATTCTCATATTTTCGTGAGTTATAGCCCACGCCTTCCGGGGGCCCCGGACCCACTAGGAAGGCGTGGTCTATATATAGCTCACGAATATATCGAAATCGTGCAGAATTCTAGTTTTTTGGCCGTAAAACGCAAATAAACGAGGAACGGCCATCGCGGGACGGTGACTATGGTTCCTTAGGTCGTATTTGATGGCCTGGAAAAATGTTAGGCAATCCGGTATCGGAGGACCCGGGCCCACTCGGAAGGCGTGCTCGCACACGAAAATATGGGAATCGGGCGGAATTCTAAGTTTTTGGTCGTAAAAAGCAAAACAACAAGGAACGGTCATGGCTGGGTGAAGACTATGGTTCCTTAGGACGTATTTGATGGCCAAATAAATTTTAGGCGATCGGGGTCCGGGGGGCCCGGACCCACAAAGGAAGACGTGGGCTTAGCACACGAATATATGGGAATCTGGCGAAATTCTAGTTTTTTGGCTGTAAAACGCAAAACAACGAGGAACGGCCATGGTGGGGTGGTAAATATAGTTCCTTAGGTTGTATTTGATGGCCTAGAATAATTTTAGGCGATCAGAGTCCGGGGGCCCGAACCCACTCGGAAGGCGTGGGCTATAGCACACGAATATATGGGAATTAGGCGGAATTCTATTTTTTGGCCGTAAAACGCAAAAGAACGAGGAACGGCCATCGCGGGGCTGTGACTATGGTTTCTTAGCTTGTATTTGATGGCCCTGAATAAGTTTAGGTGGTCGGGGTCCGGGGGCTCGAACCCACTCAGAAGGCATGGACTATAACACACGAAAATATGGGAATCGGGCGAAATTCTAGTTTTTTTGCCGGAAATGCAAAACAACGGGGAACGGCCACGGCTGGGCGGTGACTATGGTTCCTTAGGTCGTATTTAATTGCCCAGAATAATTTTAGGCGATCGGGGTCCGGGTGGCCCGGACCCACTCGGAAGGCGTGGGCTATAGCACATGAATATATGGGAATTGGGCGGAATTCTAGTTTTTTGGCCGTATAATGCAAAAAATGAGGAACGGTCATGGAGGTGCGGTGACTATGGTTCCCTAGGTCGTATTTGATAGCCCGGAAATATGTTAGGCGATCTGGGTCCGGGGGGCCCGGAACCCACTAGGAAGGCGTGGGCTATAGCACACGAATATATGGGAATCGGGCAAAATTCTAGTTTTTTGGCCGTAAAATGCAAAACAACGAGGAACAGCCATGACGGGGCGATGACTATGGTTCCTTAGGTTAGATTTGATAGCCTGGAAAAATGTTAGGCAATCGGGGTTCGGGGGCTCGGACCCACTCGGAAGGCATGGGCTATAGCGCACGAAAGTATCGGAATCGGGCAAAATTCTAGATTTTTGGTCATAAAAAGCAAAACAATGAGGAACGGTCATGGCAGGGCGGTGACTATGGTTCCTTAGGTCGTATTTGATAGCCTGGAAAATTTTTAGGCGATCGGGGTTCGGGAGGCCCGGACCCACTAGGAAGGCGTGGGCTATATATAGCACAGGAATATATGGGAATCGGGCGAAATTCTGGTTTTTTGGCCGTAAAACGCAAAAAAACGAGGAACGGCCACGGCTGGGCGGTGACTATGGTTCCTTACGTCGTATATGATTGCCCGAAATAATTTTAGGCGATCGGGGTCTGGGTGGCCCGGACCCACTCGGAAGGCGTGGGCTATAGCACACAAATATTTGGGAATCGGGCAGAATTCTAGTATTTTGGCCATAAAATGCAAAAAATGAGGAACGGTCATGGCGGGGCGGTGACTATGGTTCCTTAGGTCATATTTGATAGCCCAGAAATATTTTAGCCGATCGGGGTCCGGGGTCTCGGAACCCACTAGGAAGGCATGGGCTATAGCACACGAATATATGGGAATCGGGCGGAATTCTAGTTTTTTGGCCATAAAACGCAAAACAACGAGGAACGGCCATGGCGGGGCGGTGACTATGGTTCCTTAGGTCATATTTGATAGCCTGGAAAAATGTTAGGCGATCGGGGTCCGGGGGCCTGGACCCACTCGGAAGGCGTGGGCTATAACACACGAATATTTGAGAATCGGGCGGTATTCTAGTTTTTTGCCCATAAAACGCAAAAGAACGAGGAACGGTCATGGCAGGGCGGTGACTATGGTTCCTTAGGTCGTATTTGATAGTCTGAAAAAATTTTAAGCGATAGGGGTCCGGGGGGCCCGGACCCACTAGGAAGGCGTGGGCTATATATAACTCACGAATATATGGAAATCGTGCAGAATTCTAGTTTTTTTGGCCGTAAAACGCAAATAAACGAGGAACGGCCATCGCGGGGCAGTGACTATGGTTCCTTAGGTCGTATTTGAAGGCCTGGAAAAATGTTAGGCAATCCGGTTTCGAAGGACCCGGGCCCACTCGGAAGGCGTGCTCGCACACGAAAATATGGGAATCGGGCGGAATTTTAGATTTTTGGTCGTAAAAAGCAAAACAACGAGGAACGGCCATGGCGGGGCGATGACTATGGTTCCTTAGTTTGTATTTGTTGGCCCGGAATAATTTTAGGCGATCGAGGTCCGAGGGCCCGGACCCACTCGAAAGGCATGGGCTATAGCTCACGAAAATATAGGAATCAAGCGAAATTCTAGTTTTTTGGCAATTAAATGCAAAATAACGAGGAACGGCCACGGCGGGGCGGTGACTATGGTTCTTTAAGTCGTATTTGATGGCTCGGAAAATTTTAGACGATCAGGGTACGGGGGCCCGGTCCCACTCGGAAGGCGTGGGCTATAGCACATGAATATATGGGAATCGGGCGAAATTCTAGTTTTTTGGCCGTAAAATGCAAAACAACGAGGAACGGCCATGGCGGGGCGGTGACTATGGTTCCTTAGGTCGTTTTTGAAGGCCCCAAATAATTTTAGGCGATCGGGGTCTGGGGGCCCGGACCCACTCGTAAAGGCATAGGCTATAGCACACGATAATATGGGAATCAGGTGAAATTCTAATTTTTGGCCGTAAATGCAAAGCAACGAGGAACAGCCACGGCTGGGCGATGACTATGGTTCCTTAGGTCGTATATGATTGCCCGGAATAATTTTAGGCGATCGGGGTCCGGGTGGCCCGGACCCACTAGGAAGGCGTGGGCTATATCACACGAATATATGGGAATTGGGTGGAATTCTAGTATTTTGGCCGTAAAATGCAAAAAATGAGGAACGGTCATGGCGGGGCGGTGACTATGGTTCCTTAGGTCATATTTGATAGCCCAGAAATATTTTAGGTGATCGGGGTCCGGGGTCTCGGAACCCACTAGGAAGGCATGGGCTATAGCACACGAATATATGGGAATCGGGCGGAATTCTAGTTTTTTGGCCATAAAACGCAAAACAACGAGGAACGGCCATGGCGGGGCGGTGATTATGGTTCCTTAGGTCATATTTGATAGCCTGGAAAAATGTTAGGCGATCGGGGTCCGGGGGCCCGGACCCACTCGGAAGGCGTGGGCTATAGCACACGAATATTTGAGAATCGGGCGGTATTCTAGTTTTTTGGCCATAAAGCGCAAAAGAACGAGGAACGGTCATGGCAGGGCAGTGACTATGGTTCCTTAGCTCGTATTTGATGGCCCTGAATAATTTTAGACGATCGGGGTCTGGGGGCTCGAACCCACTCAGAAGGCATGGACTATAACACACGAAAATATGGGAATCTGGCGAAATTCTAGTTTTTTTGCCGGAAATGCTAAACAAAGAGGAACGGCCATGGCTGGGTGGTGACTAAGGTACCATAGTCACCGCTCCGCCATGGCCGTTCCTCATTGTTTTGCGTTTTACGGCCAAAAAACTAGAATTCCGCCCGATTCGCATTTTTTCGTGTGCTATAGCCTACGCCTTCCGAGTGGGTCCGGGCCCCTCGTACCCCGATCGCCTAAACTTTTCCCGAGCCATCAAATACGACCTGAGGGGCCATAGTCACCGCCCCGCCATGGCTGTTCCTCGTTGTTTTGCATTTTACGGCCAAAAAACTAGAATTTTGCCCAATTCCCATATATTCGTGTGCTATAGCCCACACCTTCCTAGTGGGTTACTGGCCCCCCGGACCCCGATCGCCTTAAATATTTCTCGGCTATCAAATACGACCTAAGGAACCATAGTCACCGCCCCGCCATGGCCCTTCCTCGTTGTTTTGTTTTTACGGCCAAAAAACTAGAATTCCACCCGATTCCCATATTTTCGTGTGCTATAGCCCACGCCTTCCGAGTGGGTCCGGGCCCCCGGTCCTCGATCGCCTAAAATTATTCTAGGCCATCAAATACGACCTAAGGAACCATAGTCACCACCACGTCGTGACCGTTCCGCGTTGTTTTGCATTTTACGGCTAAAAAATTAGCATTTTGCTCAATTTCCATATTTTCGTGAGTTATAGCCCACGCCTTCCGGGGGGCCCGGACCCACTAGGAAGGCGTGGGCTATATATAGCTCACGAATATATCAAAATCGTGCAGAATTCTAGTTTTTTGGCCGTAAAACGCAAATAAACGAGGAACGGCCATCGCGGGACGGTGACTATGGTTCCTTAGGTCGTATTTGATGGCCTGGAAAAATGTTAGGCAATCCGGTTTCGGAGGACCCGGGCCCACTCGGAAGGCGTGCTCGCACACGAAAATATGGGAATCGGGCGGAATTCTAAGTTTTTGGTCGTGAAAAGCAAAACAACAAGGAACGGTCATGGCGGGGTGAAGAATATGATTCCTTAGGACGTATTTGATGGCCCAAATAAATTTTAGGCGATCGGAGTCCGGGGGGCCCGGACCCACAAGGAAGACGTGGGCTTAGCACACGAAAATATGGGAATATGGCGGAATTCTAGTTTTTTGGCTGTAAAACGCAAAACAACGAGGAACGGCCATGGTGGGGTTGTAACTATGGTTCCTTAGGTCGTATTTGATGGCCTAGAATAATTTTAGGCGATCAGAGTTCGGGGCCCCGAACCCACTCGGAAGGCGTGAGCTATAGCACACGAATATATGGGAATCAGGTGGAATTCTAGTTTTTTGGCCGTAAAACGCAAAAGAACGAGGAACGGCCATCGCGGGGCTGTGACTATGGTTCCTTAGCTCGTATTTGATTGCCCTGAATAATTTTAGGCGATCGGGGTCGGGGGGCTCGAACCCGCTCAGAAGGCATGGACTATAACACACGAAAATATGGGAATCAGGCGAAATTCTAGTTTTTTTGCCGGAAATGCAAAACAAAGAGGAACGGCCATGGCTAGGTGGTGACTATGGTTCCTTAGGTCGTATTTCATTGCCCGAAATAATTTTAGGTGATCGGGGTCCGGGTGGCCCGGACCCACTCAGAAGGCGTGGGCTATAGCACATGAATATATGGGAATTGGGCGGAATTCTAGTTTTTTGGCCGTATAATGCAAAAAACGAGGAACGGTCATGGAGGTGCGGTGACTATGGTTCCCTAGGTCGTATTTGAAAGCCCGAAAATATGTTAGGCGATCTGGCTCCGGGGGGCCCGGAACCCACTAGGAAGGCGTGGGCTATAGCACACGAATATATCGGAATCGGGCAAAATTCTAGTTTTTTGGCCGTAAAACGCAAAACAACGAGGAACAGCCATGACGGGGCGATGACTATGGTTCCTTAGGTTAGATTTGATAGCCTGGAAAAATGTTAGGCAATCGGGGTTCGGGGGCTCGGACCCACTCGGAAGGCATGGGCTATAGCGCACGAAAATATCGGAATCGGGCAAAATTCTAGATTTTTGGTCATAAAAAGCAAAACAATGAGGAACGGTCATGGCAGGGTGGTGACTATGGTTCCTTAGATCGTATTTGATAGCTTGGAAAATTTTTAGGCGATCGGGGTTCGGGAGGCCCGGACCCACTAGGAAGGCGTGGGCTATATATAGCACACGAATATATGGGAATCAGGCGAAATTCTGGTTTTTTGGCCATAAAACGCAAAAAAACGAGGAACGGCCACGGCTGGGCGGTGACTATGGTTCCTTACGTCGTATATGATTGCCCGAAATAATTTTAGGCGATCGGGGTCCGGGTGGCCTGGACCCACTCGGAAGGCGTGGGCTATAGCACACAAATATTTGGGAATCGGGCAGAATTCTAGTATTTTGGCCGTAAAATGCAAAAAATGAGGAACGGTCATGGCGGGGCGGTGACTATGGTTCCTTAGGTCATATTTGATAGCCCAGAAATATTTTAGCCGATCGGGGTCCGGGGTCTCGGAACCCACTAGGAAGGCATGGGCTATAGCACACGAATATATGGGAATCGGGCGGAATTCTAGTTTTTTGGCCATAAAACGCAAAACAACGAGGAACGGCCATGGCGGGGCGGTGACTATGGTTCCTTAGGTCATATTTGATAGCCTGGAAAAATGTTAGGCGATCGGGGTCCGGGGGCCCGGACCCACTCGGAAGGCGTGGGCTATAGCACACGAATATTTGAGAATCGGGCGGTATTCTAGTTTTTTGCCCATAAAACGCAAAAGAACGAGGAACGGTCATGGCAGGGCGGTGACTATGGTTCCTTAGGTCGTATTTGATAGTCTGGAAAAATTTTAAGCGATAGGGGTCCGGGGGGCCCGGACCCACTAGGAAGGCGTGGGCTATATATAACTCACGAATATATGGAAATCGTGCAGAATTCTAGTTTTTTGGCCGTAAAACGCAAATAAACGAGGAACAGCCATCGCGGGGCGGTGACTATGGTTCCTTAGGTCGTATTTGATGGCCTGGAAAAATGTTAGGCAATCCGGTTTCGGAGGACCCGGGCCAACTCGGAAGGCGTGCTCGCACACGAAAATATGGGAATCGGGCGGAATTTTAGATTTTTGGTCGTAAAAAGCAAAACAACAAGGAACGGTCATGGCGGGGCGAAGACTATGGTTCCTTAGGACGTATTTGATGGCCCAAATAAATTTTAGGCGATCGGGGTTCGGGCGGCCCGGACCCACTCGGAAGACGTGGGCTTAGCACACGAAAATATGGGAATCTGGCGGAATTCTAGTTTTTTGGCTGTAAAATGCAAAACAACGAGGAACGGCCATGGTGGGGTGGTAACTATGGTTCCTTAGGTCATATTTGATGGCCTAGAATAATTTTAGGCGATCGGAGTCCGGGGGCCCGAACCCACTCGGAAGGCGTGGGCTATAGCACACTAATATATGGGAATCAGGCGGAATTCTAGTTTTTTGGCCGTAAAACGCAAAAGAACGAGGAACGGCCATCGCGGGGCTGTGACTATGGTTCCTTAGCTCGTATTTGATGGCCCTGAATAATTTTAGGCGATCGGGGTCGGGGGGCTCGAACCCACTCAGAAGGCATGGACTATAACACACGAAAATATGGGAATCGGGCGAAATCCTAGTTTTTTTGCCGGAAATGCAAAACAACGAGGAACGGCCACGGCTGGGTGGTGACTATGGTTCCTTAGGTCGTATTTAATTGCCCGAAATAATTTTAGGCGATCGGGGTCCGGGTGGCCCGGACCCACTCGGAAGGCGTGGGCTATAGCACTTGAATATATGGCAATTGGGCGGAATTCTAGTTTTTTGGCCGTATAATGCAAAAAATGAGGAACGGTCATGGCGATGCGGTGGCTATGGTTCCCTAGGTCGTATTTGATAGCCCGAAAATATGTTAGGCGGTGTGGGTCCGGGGGGCCCGGAACCCACTAGGAAGGCGTGGGCTATAGCACACGAATATATGGGAATCGGGAGAAATTCTAGTTTTTTGGCCGTAAAACGCAAAACAACGAGGAACGGCCATGACGAGGCGATGACTATGGTTCCTTAGGTTAGATTTGATAGCCTGGAAAAATGTTAGGCAATCGGGGTTCGGGGGCTCGGACCCACTCGGAAGGCATGGGCTATAGCGCACGAAAATATTGGAATCGGGCAAAATTCTAGATTTTTGGTCATAAAAAGAAAAACAATGAGGAAAGGTCATGGCCGGGCGGTCACTATGGTTCCTTAGGTCATATTTGATAGCCTGGAAAATTTTTAGGCGATCGGGGTTCGGGAGGCCCGGACCCACTAGGAAGGCGTGGGCTATATATAGCACACGAATATATGGGAATCGGGCGAAATTTTGGTTTTTTGGCCGTAAAATGCAAAACAACGGGGAACGGCCATGGCGGGGCGGTGACTATGGTTCCTTAGGTCATATTTGGTGGCTCGGAAAAATTTTAGGCGATCGGGGTATGGGGGACCCAATCCCACCTAGAAGGCGTGGGCTATAGCACACGAATATATGGGAATCAGGCGGAATTCTAGTTTTTTGGCCGTAAAACGCAAAACAACGAGGAACGGCCATGGCGGGGAGGTGACTATGGTTCCTTAGGTCGTATTTGATGGCTCCAAATAATTTTAGGCGATCGGGGTCCGGGGGCCCGGACCCACTCGGAAGGCGTGGGCTATAGCACACGAAAATATGGGAATAGGGCGAAATTCTAGTTTTTTGGCCGTAAATGCAAAACAACAAGGAACGGCCACTGCTGGGCGGTGACTATGGCTCCTTAGGTCGTATTTGGTTATCCGAAATAATTTTAGGTGATCGAGGTTCGGATGGCCCGATCCACTCGGAAGGCGTGGGCTATAGCACACGAATATATGGGAATTGGGCGGAATTCATGTCTTTTGGCCGTAAAATGCAAAAAATGAGGAACGGTCATGGAGGGGTGGTGACTATGGTTCCTTAGGTCGTATTTGATAGCCCGAAAATTTTTGAGGCGATCGGGGTCCGGGGGGCCCGGAACCCACTAGGAAGGCGTGGGCTATAGCACACGAATATTTGGGAATCGGGCGGTATTCTAGTACTTTGGCCGTAAAACGCAAAACGAGGAACAACTACGGTTGGGCGGTGACTATGGTTCCTTAGGTCGTATATGATTGCCCGGAATAATTTTAAGCGATCGGGGTCCGGGTGGCCCGAACCCACTCGGAAGGCGTGGGCTATAGCACACGAATATTTGGGAATCGGGCAGAATTCTAGTATTTTGGCCGTAAAATGCAAAAAATGAGGAACGGTCATGGCGGGGCGGTGACTATGGTTCCTTAGGTCATATTTGATAGCCCAGAAATATTTTAGGCGATCGGGGTCCGGGGTCTCGGAACCCACTAGGAAGGCATGGGCTATAGCACAAGAATATATGGGAATCGGGCGGAATTCTAGTTTTTTGGCCATAAAACGCAAAACAACGAGGAACGGCCATGGCGGGGTGGTGACTATGGTTCCTTAGGTCATATTTGATAGCCTGGAAAAATGTTAGGCGATCGGGGTCCGGGGGCCCGGACCCACTCGGAAGGCGTGGGCTATAGCACACGAATATTTGAGAATCGGGCGGTATTCTAGTTTTTTGCCCATAAAACGCAAAAGAACGAGGAACGGTCATGGCAGGGCGGTGACTATGGTTCCTTAGGTCGTATTTGATAGTCTGGAAAAATTTTAAGCGATAGGGGTCCGGGGGGCCCGGACCCATTAGGAAGGCGTGGGCTATATATAGCTCACAAATATATGGAAATCGTGCAGAATTCTAGTTTTTTGGCCGTAAAACGCAAATAAACGAGGAACGGCCATCGCGGGGCGGTGAATATGGTTCCTTAGGTCGTATTTGATGGCCTGGAAAAATGTTAGGCAATCCCGTTTCGGAGGACCCGGGCCAACTCGGAAGGCGTGCTCGCACACAATAATATGGGAATCGGGCGGAATTCTAGTTTTTTGGTCGTAAAAAGCAAAACAACAAGGAACGGTCATGGCGAGGTGAAGACTATGGTTCCTTAGGACGTATTTGATGGCCCAAATAAATTTTAGGCGATCGGGGTTCGGGAGGCCCGGACCCACTCGGAAGACGTGGGCTTAGCACACGAAAATATGGGAATCTGGCGGAATTCTAGTTTTTTGGCTGTAAAATGCAAAACAACGAGGAACGGCCATGGTGGGGTGGTAACTATGGTTCCTTAGGTCGTATTTGATGGCCTAGAATAATTTTAGGCGATCGGAGTTCGGGGGGCCCGAACCCACTCGGAAGGCGTGGGCTATAGCACACGAATATATGGAAATCAGGCGGAATTCTAGTTTTTTGGCCGTAAAAGGACAAAGAACGAGGAACGGCCATCGCGGGGCTGTGACTATGGTTCCTTAGCTCCTATTTGATGGCCCTGAATAATTTTAGGAGATCGGGGTCGGGGGGCTCAAACCCACTCAGAAGGCATGGACTATAACACACGAAAATATGGAAATCGGGCGAAATTCTAGTTTTTTTGCCGGAAATGCAAAACAGCGAGGAACGGCCACGGCTGGGAGGTGACTATGGTTCCTTAGGTCGTATTTAATTGCCCGGAATAATTTTAGGCGATCGGGGTCCGGGTGGCCCGGGCCCACTCGGAAGGCGTGGGCTATAGCACATGAATATATGGGAATTCGGCGAAATTCTAGTTTTTTGGCCGTAAAATGCAAAACAACGAGGAACGGCCATGACAGGGCGGTGACTATGGTTCCCTAGGTCGTATTTGATAGCCCAGAAATATTTTAGGCGATCTGGGTCGGGGGGGCCCGGAACACACTAGGAAGGCGTATAGCACATGAATATATAGGAATCGGGCGAAATTCTAGTTTTTTGGCCGTAAAACGCAAAACAACGAGGAACGGCCATGACGGGGCGGTGACTATGGTTCCTTAGGTTAGATTTGATAGCCTGGAAAAATGTTAGGCAATCGGGGTTCGGGGGCTCGGACCCACTCGGAAGGCATGGGCTATAGCACACGAAAATATCGGAATCGGGCAAAATTCTAGATTTTTGGTCATAAAAAGAAAAACAATGAGAAACGGTCATGGCAGGGCGGTGACTATGGTTCCTTAGGTCGTATTTGATAGCCTGGAAAATTTTTAGGCGATCGGGGTCCGGGGGGCCCGGACCCACTAGGAAGGCGTGGGCTATATATAGCACACGAATATATGGGAATCGGGCGAAATTCTAGTTTTTTGGCCGTAAAACGCAAAACAACGAGGAACGGCCATGGCGGGACGGTGACTATGGTTCCTTAGGTCATATTTGATAGCCTGGAAAAATGATAGGCGATCGGGGTCCGGGGGCCCGGACCCACTCGGAAGGCGTGGGCTATAGCACACGAATATTTGAGAATCGGGCGGTATTCTAGTTTTTTGGCCATAAAACGCAAAAGAACGAGGAACGGTCATGGCAGGGCGGTGACTATGGTTCCTTAGGTCGTATTTGATAGTCTGGAAAAATTTTAAGCGATAGGGGTCCGGGGGGCCCGGACCCACTAGGAAGGCGTGGGCTATATATAGCTCACGAATATATGGAAATCGTGCAGAATTCTAGTTTTTTGGCCGTAAAACGCAAATAAATGAGGAACGGCCATCGCGGGGCGGTGACTATGGTTCCTTAGGTCGTATTTGATGGCCTGGAAAAATGTTAGGCAATTCGGTTTCGGAGGACCCGGGCCCACTCGGAAGGCGTGCTCGCACACGAAAATATGGGAATCGGGCGGAATTCTAGTTTTTTGGTCGTAAAAAGCAAAACAACAAGGAACGGTCATGGCGGGGCGAAGACTATAGTTCCTTAGGACGTATTTGATGGCACAAATAAATTTTAGGCGATCGGGGTCCGGGGGCCCGGACCCACTTGGAAGACGTGGGCTTAGCACATGAAAATATGGGAATCTGGCGGAATTCTAGTTTTTTGGCTGTAAAATGCAAAACAACGAGGAACGGCCATGGTGTGGTGGTAACTAAGGTTCCTTAGATCGTATTTGATGGCCTAGAATAATTTTAGGCGATCGGAGTCCGGGGGCCCGAACCCACTCGGAAGGCGTGGGCTATAGCACACGAATAAATGGGAATTAGGTGGAATTCTAGTTTTTTGGCCGTAAAACGCAAAAGAAAGAGGAACGGCCATCGCGGGGCTGTGACTATGGTTCCTTAGCTCGTATTTGATGGCCCTGAATAATTTTAGGCGATCGGGGTCCGAGGGCTCGAACCCACTCAGAAGGCATGGACTATAACACACGAAAATATGGGAATCGGGCGAAATTCTAGTTTTTTTGCCGGAAATGCAAAACAACGAGGAACGGCCACGGCTGGGCGGTGACTATGGTTCCTTAGGTCGTATTTAATTGCCCGAAATAATTTTAGGCGATCGGGGTCCGGGTGCCCCGGACCCACTCGGAAGGCGTGGGCTATAGTACATGAATATATGGGAATTGGGCGGAATTCTAGTTTTTTGGCCGTATAATGCAGAAAACGAGGAACGGTCATGGAGGTGCGATGACTATGGTTCCCTAGGTCGTATTTGATAGCCCGAAAATATTTTAGGCGATCTGGGTCCGGGGTGCCCGGAAACCACTAGGAAGGCGTGGGCTATAGCACACGAATATATAGGAATCGGGCGAAATTCTAGTTTTTTGGCCGTAAAACGCAAAACAACGAGGAACGGCCATGACAGGGCGGTGACTATGGTTCCTTAGGTTAGATTTGATAGCCTGGAAAAATGTTAGGCAATCGGGGTTCGGGGGCTCGGACCCACTCGGAAGGCATGGGCTATAGCACACGAAAATATCAGAATCGGGCAAAATTCTAGATTTTTGGTCATAAAAAGCAAAACAATGAGGAACGGTTATGGCAGGGCGGTGACTATGGTTCCTTAAGTCGTATTTGATAGCCTAGAAAATTTTTAGGCGATCGGGGGGGCCGGACCCACTAGGAAGGCGTGGGCTATATATAGCACACGAATATATGGGAATCGGGCGACATTTTAGTTTTTTGGCCGTAAAATGCAAAACAATGAGGAACGGCCATGGCGGGGCGGTGACTATGGTTCCTTAGGTCATATTTGATAGCCTGGAAAAATGGTAGGCGATCGGGGTCCGGGGGCCCGGACCCACTCGGAAGGCGTGGGCTATAGCACACGAATATTTGAGAATCGGGCGGTATTCTAGTTTTTTGGCCATAAAATGCAAAAGAACGAGGAACGGTCATGGCAGGGCGGTGACTATGGTTCCTTAGGTCGTATTTGATAGTCTGGAAAAATTTTAAGCGATAGGGGTCCGGGGGGGCCGGACCCACTAGGAAGGCGTGGGCTTTATATAGCTCACGAATATATGGAAATCGTGCAGAATTCTAGTTTTTTTGCCATAAAACGCAAATAAATGAGGAACGGCCATCGCGGGGAGGTGACTATGGTTCCTTAGGTCGTATTTGATAGCCCGAAAATATTTTAGGCGATCGGGGTCCGGGGGGCCCGGAACCCACTAGGAAGGCGTGGGCTATAGCACACGAATATTTGGGAATCGGGCGGAATTCTAGTATTTTGGCCGTAAAACACAAAAAAATGAGGAACGGCCATGGCGGGGCGGTTACTATGGTTTCTTAGGTCGTATTTTATGGCCTGGAAAAATGTTAGGCAATCGGGGTCCAGGGGCTCGGACCCACTCGGAAGGCATGGGCTATAGCACACGAAAATATGGGAATCGGGCAAAATTCTAGTTTTTTGGTCCTAAAAAGCAAAACAACGAGGAACGGTCATGGCAAGGCGGTGACTATGGTTCCTTAGGTCGAATTTGATAGCCCAGAAAAATTTTAGGTGATCGGGGTCTGGGGGGCCCGGACCCACTAGGAAGGCGTGGGCTATATATAGCACACGAATATATGGGAATCGGGCGGAATTCTAGTTTTTTGGCCGTAAAACGCAAAATAATGAGGAACGGCCATGGCGGAGCGGTGACTATGGTTACTTAGGTCGTATTTGATGGCCTGGAAAAATTTTAGGCAATTCGGTTTCGGGGGACCCGGGCCCACTCGGAAGGCATGGGCTAGAGCACACAAAAATATGTGAATCGGGCAGAATTCTAGTTTTTTGGTCATAAAAAGCAAAACAACGAGGAACGGTCATGGCGAGGAGTTGACTATGGTTCCTTAGGACGTATTTGATGGCCCAAATTAATTTCAGGCGATCGGGGTCCCGGGGGACCGGACCCACTCGGAATGCGTAGGCTCAGCACACGAAAATATGGGAATCGGGCAGAATTCTAGTTTTTTGGCCGTAAAATGCAAAACAATGAGGAACGACCATGGCGGGGCGGTGACTATGGTTCCTTAGGTCGTATTTGATAGCCCAGAAATATTTTAGGAGATCGGGGTCCGGGGGGCCCGGAACCCACTAGGAAGGCGTGGGTTATAGCATACGAGTATTTGGGAATCGAGCGGAATTCTAGTTTTTTGGCCGTAAAATGCAAAACAACGAGGAACGGCCATGGTGGGGCGGTAACTATGGTTCCTTAGGTCGTATTTGACAGCCTGGAAAAATGTTAGGCAATCGGGGTCCAGGGGCTCGGACCCACTCTGAAGGCATGGGCTATAGCACATGAAAATATGGGAATCAGGCAAAATTCTAGTTTTTTGGTCATAAAAAGAAAAACAACGAGGAACGGTCATAGCAGGGGGGTGATTATGGTTCCTTAGGTCGTATTTGATAGCCCAGAAAATTTTTAGGAGAACGTAGTCTGGGGTCCGGACCCACTAGGAAGGCGTGGGCTATATATAGCACACGAAAATATGAGAATTGGGCGAAATTCTAGTTTTTTGGCCGTAAATGCAAAACAACAAGGAACGACCACTGCTGGGCGGTGACTATGGTTCCTTAGGTCGTATTTGGTTATCTGAAATAAATTTAGGTGATCGGAGTCCGGGTGGCCCGACCCACTCGGAAGGCGTGGGCTATAGCACACGAATATATGGGAATTGGGCGGAATTTAAGTTTTTTGGCCGTAAAATTCAAAAAACGAGGAACGGTCATGGAGGGGTGGTGACTATGGTTCCTTAGGTCGTATTTGATAACCCGAAAATATTTTAGGCGATCGGGGTCCAGGGGCCCCGGAACCCACTAGGAAGGCGTGGGCTATAACACACGAATATTTGGGAATCGGGCGGAATTCTAGTATTTTGGCCGTAAAACGCAAAAAAAGAGGAACGGCCATGGCAGGGCGGTGCCTATAGTTCCTTAGGTCATATTTTATGGACTGGAAAAATGTTAGGCAATCAGGGTCCAGGGGCTCGGACCCACTCGGAAGGTATGGGCTATAGCACACGAAAATATGGGAATCGGGCAAAATTCAAGTTTTTTGGTCCTAAAAAGCAAAACAACGAGGAACGGTCTTGGCAGGGCGGTGACTATGGTTCCTTAGGTCGAATTTGATAGCCCAGAAAAATTTTAGGTGATCGGGGTCTGGGGGACCCGGACCCACTAGGAAGGCGTGGGCTATATATAGCACACGAATATATGGGAATCGGGCGGAATTCTAGTTTTTTGGCCGTAAAACGCAAAATAATGAGGAACAGCCATGGCAGAGCGGTGACTATGGTTACTTAGGTCATATTTGATGGCCTGGAAAAATGTTAGGCAATCGGGGTCCGGGGGCCCGAACCCACTCGGAATGTGTAGGCTCAGCACACGAAAATATGGGAATCGGGCAGAATTCTAGTTTTTTGGCCGTAAAACGCAAAACAATGAGGAACGACCATGGCGGGGCAGTGACTATGGTTCCTTAGGTCGTATATGATAGCCCAGAAATATTTTAGGAGATCGGGGTCCGGGGGGCCCGGAACCCACTAGGAAGGCGTGGGTTATAGCATACGAGTATTTGGGAATCGAGCGAAATTCTAGTTTTTTGGCCGTAAAATGCAAAACAACGAGGAACGGCCATGGTGGGGCGGTGTTTATGGTTCCTTAGGTCGTATTTGATAGCCTGGAAAAATGTTAGGCAATCGGGGTCCAGGGGCTCGGACCCACTCTGAAGGCATGGGCTATAGCACACGAAAATATGGGAATCAGGCAAAATTCTAGTTTTTTGGTCGTAAAAAGAAAAACAACGAGGAACGGTCATGGCAGGGGGGTGATTATGGTTCCTTAGGTCGTATTTGATAGCCCAGAAAATTTTTACTAGAACGTAGTCTGGGGTCCGGACCCACTAGGAAGGCGTGGGCTATATATAGCACAAGAAAATATAAGAATTGGGCGAAATTCTAGTTTTTTGGCCGTAAATGCAAAACAACAAGGAACGACCACTGCTGGGCGGTGACTATGGTTCCTTAGGTCGTATTTGGTTATCTGAAATAAATTTAGGTGATCGGAGTCCGGGTGGCCCGACCCACTCGGAAGGCGTGGGCTATAGCACACGAATATATGGGAATTGGGCGGAATTCAAGTTTTTTGGCTGTAAAATGCAAAAAACGAGGAACGGTCATGGAGGGGTGGTGACTATGGTTCCTTAGGTCGTATTTGATAGCCCAAAAATATTTTAGGCGATCGGGGTCCAGGGGCCCCGGAACCCACTAGGAAGGCGTGGGCTATAGCACACGAATATTTGGGAATCGGGCGGAATTCTAGTATTTTGGCCGTAATACGCAAAAAAAGAGGAACGGCCATGGCAGGGCGGTGCCTATAGTTCCTTAGGTCGTATTTTATGGACTGGAAAAATGTTAGGCAATCAGGGTCCAGGGGCTCGGACCCACTCGGAAGGTATGGGCTATAGCACACGAAAATATGGGAATCGGGCAAAATTCAAGTTTTTTGGTCCTAAAAAGCAAAACAACGAGGAACGGTCTTGGCAGGGCGGTGACTATAGTTCCTTAGGTCGAATTTGATAGCCCAGAAAAATTTTAGGTGATCGGGGTCTGGGGGACCCGGACCCACTAGGAAGGCGTGGGCTATATATAGCACACGAATATATGGGAATCGGGCGAAATTCTAGTTTTTTGGCCGTAAAATGCAAAATAATGAGGAACAACCATGGCAGAGCGGTGACTATGGTTACTTAGGTCGTATTTGATGGCCTGGAAAAATGTTAGGCAATCGGGGTCCAGGGGCTCAGATCCACTCGGAAGGCATGGGCTATAGCACACGAAAATATGGGAATCGGGCAAAATTCTAGTTTTTTGGTCCTAAAAGCAAAACAACGAGGAACGGTCATGGCGGGGCGGTGACTATGGTCCCTTAGGTCGAATTTGATAGCCCAAAAAATTTTTAGGTGATCGGGGTCTGGGGGCCCGGACCCACTAGGAAGGCGTGGGCTATATATAGCACACGAATATATGGGAATGGGGCGGAATTCTAATTTTTTGGCCGTAAAACGCAAAACAATGAGGAACGGCCATGGCAGAGCGGTGACTATGGTTACTTAGGTCGTATTTGATGGCATGGAAAAATGTTAGGCAATTCGGTTTCGGGGGACCCTGGCCCACTCGGAAGGCGTGGGCTAGAGCACACAAAAATATGTGAATCGGGCAGAATTCTAGTTTTTTGGTCATAAAAAGCAAAACAACGAGGAACGGTCATGGCGGGGAGTTGACTATGGTTCCTTAGGACGTATTTGATGGCCCAAATTAATTTTAGGTGATCGGGGTCAGGGGGACCGGACCCACTCGGAAGGCGTAGGCTCAGCACACGAAAATATGGGAATCGGGCAGAATTCTAGTTTTTTGGCCGTAAAACACAAAACAATGAGGAACGACCATGGTGGGGCGGTGACTATGGTTCCTTAGGTCGTATTTGATAGCCCAGAAATATTTTAGGAGATCGGGGTCCGGGGGCCCGGAACCCACTAGGAAGGCGTGGGTTATAGCACACGAGTATTTGGGAATCGAGCGGAATTCTAGTTTTTTGGCTGTAAAACACAAAACAACGAGGAACGGCCATGGTGGGGCGGTGACTATGGTTCCTTAGGTCGTATTTTATGGCCTGGATAAATGTTAGGCAATCGGAGTCCAAGGGCTCGGACCCACTCGGAAGGCATGGGCTATAGCACACGAAAATATGGGAATCGGGCAAAATTCTAGTTTTTTTGTCGTAAAAAGAAAAACAACGAGGAACGGTCATGGCAAGGCGGTGACTATGGTTCCTTAGGTCGTATTTGATGGCCTGGAAAAATGTTAGGCAATTCGGTTTCGGAGGACCCGGGCCCACTCGGAAGGCGTGCTCGCACACGAAAATATGGGAATCGGGCGGAATTCTAGTTTTTTGGTCGTAAAAAGCAAAACAACAAGGAACGGTCATGGCGGGGCGAAGACTATAGTTCCTTAGGACGTATTTGATGGCACAAATAAATTTTAGGCGATTGGGGTCCGGGGGCCCGGACCCACTTGGAAGACGTGGGCTTAGCACATGAAAATATGGGAATCTGGCGGAATTCTAGTTTTTTGGCTGTAAAATGCAAAACAACGAGGAACGGCCATGGTGTGGTGGTAACTAAGGTTCCTTAGATCGTATTTGATGGCCTAGAATAATTTTAGGCGATCGGAGTCCGGGGGCCCGAACCCACTCGGAAGGCGTGGGCTATAGCACACGAATAAATGGGAATTAGGTGGAATTCTAGTTTTTTGGCCGTAAAACGCAAAAGAAAGAGGAACGGCCATCGCGGGGCTGTGACTATGGTTCCTTAGCTCGTATTTGATGGCCCTGAATAATTTTAGGCGATCGGGGTCCGAGGGCTCGAACCCACTCAGAAGGCATGGACTATAACACACGAAAATATGGGAATCGGGCGAAATTCTAGTTTTTTTGCCGGAAATGCAAAACAACGAGGAACGGCCACGGCTGGGCGGTGACTATGGTTCCTTAGGTCGTATTTAATTGCCCGGAATAATTTTAGGCGATCGGGGTCCGGGTGCCCCGGACCCACTCGGAAGGCGTGGGCTATAGTACATGAATATATGGGAATTGGGCGGAATTCTAGTTTTTTGGCCGTATAATGCAGAAAACGAGGAACGGTCATGGAGGTGCGATGACTATGGTTCCCTAGGTCGTATTTGATAGCCCGGAAATATTTTAGGCGATCTGGGTCCGGGGTGCCCGGAAACCACTAGGAAGGCGTGGGCTATAGCACACGAATATATAGGAATCGGGCGAAATTCTAGTTTTTTGGCCGTAAAACGCAAAACAACGAGGAACGGCCATGACAGGGCGGTGACTATGGTTCCTTAGGTTAGATTTGATAGCCTGGAAAAATGTTAGGCAATCGGGGTTCGGGGGCTCGGACCCACTCGGAAGGCATGGGCTATAGCACACGAAAATATCGGAATCGGGCAAAATTCTAGATTTTTGGTCATAAAAAGCAAAACAATGAGGAACGGTTATGGCAGGGCGGTGACTATGGTTCCTTAAGTCGTATTTGATAGCCTAGAAAATTTTTAGGCGATCGGGGGGGCCGGACCCACTAGGAAGGCGTGGGCTATATATAGCACACGAATATATGGGAATCGGGCGACATTTTAGTTTTTTGGCCGTAAAATTCAAAACAATGAGGAACGGCCATGGCGGGGCGGTGACTATGGTTCCTTAGGTCATATTTGATAGCCTGGAAAAATGGTAGGCGATCGGGGTCCGGGGGCCCGGACCCACTCGGAAGGCGTGGGCTATAGCACACGAATATTTGAGAATCGGGCGGTATTCTAGTTTTTTGGCCATAAAATGCAAAAGAACGAGGAACGGTCATGGCAGGGCGGTGACTATGGTTCCTTAGGTCGTATTTGATAGTCTGGAAAAATTTTAAGCGATAGGGGTCCGGGGGGGCCGGACCCACTAGGAAGGCGTGGGCTTTATATAGCTCACGAATATATGGAAATCGTGCAGAATTCTAGTTTTTTTGCCATAAAACGCAAATAAATGAGGAACGGCCATCGCGGGGAGGTGACTATGGTTCCTTAGGTCGTATTTGATAGCCCGAAAATATTTTAGGCGATCGGGGTCCGGGGGGCCCGGAACCCACTAGGAAGGCGTGGGCTATAGCACACGAATATTTGGGAATCGGGCGGAATTCTAGTATTTTGGCCGTAAAACACAAAAAAATGAGGAACGGCCATGGCGGGGCGGTTACTATGGTTTCTTAGGTCGTATTTTATGGCCTGGAAAAATGTTAGGCAATCGGGGTCCAGGGGCTCGGACCCACTCGGAAGGCATGGGCTATAGCACACGAAAATATGGGAATCGGGCAAAATTCTAGTTTTTTGGTCCTAAAAAGCAAAACAACGAGGAACGGTCATGGCAAGGCGGTGACTATGGTTCCTTAGGTCGAATTTGATAGCCCAGAAAAATTTTAGGTGATCGGGGTCTGGGGGCCCGGACCCACTAGGAAGGCGTGGGCTATATATAGCACACGAATATATGGGAATCGGGCGGAATTCTAGTTTTTTGGCCGTAAAACGCAAAATAATGAGGAACGGCCATGGCGGAGCGGTGACTATGGTTACTTAGGTCGTATTTGATGGCCTGGAAAAATTTTAGGCAATTCGGTTTCGGGGGACCCGGGCCCACTCGGAAGGCATGGGCTAGAGCACACAAAAATATGTGAATCGGGCAGAATTCTAGTTTTTTGGTCATAAAAAGCAAAACAACGAGGAACGGTCATGGCGAGGAGTTGACTATGGTTCCTTAGGACGTATTTGATGGCCCAAATTAATTTCAGGCGATCGGGGTCCCGGGGGACTGGACCCACTCGGAATGCGTAGGCTCAGCACACGAAAATATGGGAATCGGGCAGAATTCTAGTTTTTTGGCCGTAAAATGCAAAACAATGAGGAACGACCATGGCGGGGCGGTGACTATGGTTCCTTAGGTCGTATTTGATAGCCCAGAAATATTTTAGGAGATCGGGGTCCGGGGGGCCCGGAACCCACTAGGAAGGCGTGGGTTATAGCATACGAGTATTTGGGAATCGAGCGGAATTCTAGTTTTTTGGCCGTAAAATGCAAAACAACGAGGAACGACCATGGTGGGGCGGTAACTATGGTTCCTTAGGTCGTATTTGACAGCCTGGAAAAATGTTAGGCAATCGGGGTCCAGGGGCTCGGACCCACTCTGAAGGCATGGGCTATAGCACACGAAAATATGGGAATCAGGCAAAATTCTAGTTTTTTGGTCGTAAAAAGAAAAACAACGAGGAACGGTCATGGCAGGGGGGTGATTATTGTTCCTTAGGTCGTATTTGATAGCCCAGAAAATTTTTAGGAGAACGTAGTCTGGGGTCCGGACCCACTAGGAAGGCGTGGGCTATATATAGCACACGAAAATATGAGAATTGGGCGAAATTCTAGTTTTTTGGCCGTAAATGCAAAACAACAAGGAACGACCACTGCTGGGCGGTGACTATGGTTCCTTAGGTCGTATTTGGTTATCTGAAATAAATTTAGGTGATCGGAGTCCGGGTGGCCCGACCCACTCGGAAGGCGTGGGCTATAGCACACGAATATATGGGAATTGGGCGGAATTTAAGTTTTTTGGCCGTAAAATTCAAAAAACGAGGAACGGTCATGGAGGGGTGGTGACTATGGTTCCTTAGGTCGTATTTGATAGCCCGAAAATATTTTAGGCGATCGGGGTCCAGGGGCCCCGGAACCCACTAGGAAGGCGTGGGCTATAACACACGAATATTTGGGAATCGGGCGGAATTCTAGTATTTTGGCCGTAAAACGCAAAAAAAGAGGAACGGCCATGGCAGGGCGGTGCCTATAGTTCCTTAGGTCATATTTTATGGACTGGAAAAATGTTAGGCAATCAGGGTCCAGGGGCTCGGACCCACTCGGAAGGTATGGGCTATAGCACACGAAAATATGGGAATCGGGCAAAATTCAAGTTTTTTGGTCCTAAAAAGCAAAACAACGAGGAACGGTCTTGGCAGGGCGGTGACTATGGTTCCTTAGGTCGAATTTGATAGCCCAGAAAAATTTTAGGTGATCGGGGTCTGGGGGACCCGGACCCACTAGGAAGGCGTGGGCTATATATAGCACACGAATATATGGGAATCGGGCGGAATTCTAGTTTTTTGGCCGTAAAACGCAAAATAATGAGGAACAGCCATGGCAGAGCGGTGACTATGGTTACTTAGGTCATATTTGATGGCCTGGAAAAATGTTAGGCAATCGGGGTCCGGGGGCCCGAACCCACTCGGAATGTGTAGGCTCAGCACACGAAAATATGGGAATCGGGCAGAATTCTAGTTTTTTGGCCGTAAAACGCAAAACAATGAGGAACGACCATGGCGGGGCAGTGACTATGGTTCCTTAGGTCGTATATGATAGCCCAGAAATATTTTAGGAGATCGGGGTCCGGGGGGCCCGGAACCCACTAGAAGGCGTGGGTTATAGCATACGAGTATTTGGGAATCGAGCGAAATTCTAGTTTTTTGGCCGTAAAATGCAAAACAACGAGGAACGGCCATGGTGTGGCGGTGTTTATGGTTCCTTAGGTCGTATTTGATAGCCTGGAAAAATGTTAGGCAATCGGGGTCCAGGGGCTCGGACCCACTCTGAAGGCATGGGCTATAGCACACGAAAATATGGGAATCAGGCAAAATTCTAGTTTTTTGGTCGTAAAAAGAAAAACAACGAGGAACGGTCATGGCAGGGGGGTGATTATGGTTCCTTAGGTCGTATTTGATAGCCCAGAAAATTTTTACCAGAACGTAGTCTGGGGTCCGGACCCACTAGGAAGGCGTGGGCTATATATAGCACACGAAAATATGAGAATTGGGCGAAATTCTAGTTTTTTGGCCGTAAATGCAAAACAACAAGGAACGACCACTGCTGGGCGGTGACTATGGTTCCTTAGGTCGTATTTGGTTATCTGAAATAAATTTAGGTGATCGGAGTCCGGGTGGCCCGACCCACTCGGAAGGCGTGGGCTATAGCACACGAATATATGGGAATTGGGCGGAATTCAAGTTTTTTGGCCGTAAAATGCAAAAAACGAGGAACGGTCATGGAGGGGTGGTGACTATGGTTCCTTAGGTCGTATTTGATAGCCCAAAAATATTTTAGGCGATCGGGGTCCAGGGGCCCCGGAACCCACTAGGAAGGCGTGGGCTATAGCACACGAATATTTGGGAATCGGGCGGAATTCTAGTATTTTGGCCGTAATACGCAAAAAAAGAGGAACGGCCATGGCAGGGCGGTGCCTATAGTTCCTTAGGTCGTATTTTATGGACTGGAAAAATGTTAGGCAATCAGGGTCCAGGGGCTCGGACCCACTCGGAAGGTATGGGCTATAGCACACGAAAATATGGGAATCGGGCAAAATTCAAGTTTTTTGGTCCTAAAAAGCAAAACAACGAGGAACGGTCTTGGCAGGGCGGTGACTATAGTTCCTTAGGTCGAATTTGATAGCCCAGAAAAATTTTAGGTGATCGGGGTCTGGGGGACCCGGACCCACTAGGAAGGCGTGGGCTATATATAGCACACGAATATATGGGAATCGGGCGGAATTCTAGTTTTTTGGCCGTAAAACGCAAAATAATGAGGAACAGCCATGGCAGAGCGGTGACTATGGTTACTTAGGTCGTATTTGATGGCCTGGAAAAATGTTAGGCAATCGGGGTCCAGGGGCTCAGATCCACTCGGAAGGCATGGGCTATAGCACACGAAAATATGGGAATCGGGCAAAATTCTAGTTTTTTGGTCCTAAAAGCAAAACAACGAGGAACGGTCATGGCGGGGCGGTGACTATGGTCCCTTAGGTCGAATTTGATAGCCCAAAAAATTTTTAGGTGATCGGGGTCTGGGGGGCCCGGACCCACTAGGAAGGCGTGGGCCATATATAGCACACGAATATATGGGAATGGGGCGGAATTCTAATTTTTTGGCCGTAAAACGCAAAACAATGAGGAACGGCCATGGCAGAGCGGTGACTATGGTTACTTAGGTCGTATTTGATGGCATGGAAAAATGTTAGGCAATTCGGTTTCGGGGGACCCTGGCCCACTCGGAAGGCGTGGGCTAGAGCACACAAAAATATGTGAATCGGGCAGAATTCTAGTTTTTTGGTCATAAAAAGCAAAACAACGAGGAACGGTCATGGCGGGGAGTTGACTATGGTTCCTTAGGACGTATTTGATGGCCCAAATTAATTTTAGGTGATCGGGGTCAGGGGGACCGGACCCACTCGGAAGGCGTAGGCTCAGCACACGAAAATATGGGAATCGGGCAGAATTCTAGTTTTTTGGCCGTAAAACACAAAACAATGAGGAACGACCATGGTGGGGCGGTGACTATGGTTCCTTAGGTCGTATTTGATAGCCCAGAAATATTTTAGGAGATCGGGGTCCGGGGGCCCGGAACCCACTAGGAAGGCGTGGGTTATAGCACACGAGTATTTGGGAATCGAGCGGAATTCTAGTTTTTTGGCTGTAAAACACAAAACAACGAGGAACGGCCATGGTGGGGCGGTGACTATGGTTCCTTAGGTCGTATTTTATGGCCTGGATAAATGTTAGGCAATCGGAGTCCAAGGGCTCGGACCCACTCGGAAGGCATGGGCTATAGCACACGAAAATATGGGAATCGGGCAAAATTCTAGTTTTTTTGTCGTAAAAAGAAAAACAACGAGGAACGGTCATGGCAAGGCGGTGACTATGGTTCCTTAGGTCGTATTTGATGGCCTGGAAAAATGTTAGGCAGATCGTAGTCTGGGGGGCCCGGACCCCCTAGGAAGGCGTGGGCTATATATAGCACACGAAAATATGAGAATCGGGCAAAATTCTAGTTTTTTGGCCGTAAATGCAAAACAACAAGGAATGGCCACTGCTAGGCGGTGAATATGGTTCCTTAGGTCGTATTTGGTTATCTGAAATAAATTTAGGTGATCGGGGTCCGGGTGGCCCGACCCACTCGGAAGGCGTGGGCTATAGCACACGAATATATGGGAATTGGGCGGAATTCAAGTTTTTTGGCCGTAAAATGCAAAAAACGAGGAACGGTCATGGAGGGGTGGTGACTATGGTTCCTTAGGTCGTATTTGATAGCCCAAAAATATTTTAGGCGATCGGGATCCGGGGGGCCCGGAACCCACTAGGAAGGCATGGGCTATAGCACACGAATATTTGGGAATCGGGCGGAATTTTAGTATTTTGGCCGTAAAACGCAAAAAAAGAGGAACGGCCATGGCGGGGCGGTGACTATGGTTCCTTAGGTCGTATTTTATGGCCTGGAAAAATGTTAGGCAATCGGGGTCCAGGGGCTCGGACCCACTCGGAAGGCATGGGCTATAGCACACAACAATATGGGAATCGGGCAAAATTCTAGTTTTTTGGTCCTATAAAGCAAAACAACGAGGAACGGTCATGGCAGGGCGGTGACTATGGTTCCTTAGGTCGAATTTGATAGCCCAGAAAAATTTTAGGTGATCGGGGTCTGGGGTGCCCGGACCCACTAGGAAGGCGTGGGCTATATATAGCACACGAATATATGGGAATCGGGCGGAATTCTAGTTTTTTGGCCGTAAAACGCAAAATAATGAGGAACGGCCATGGCGGAGCGGTGACTATGGTTACTTAGGTCGTATTTGATGGCCTGGAAAAATGTTAGGCAATTCGGTTTCGGGGGACCCGGGCCCACTCGAAAGGCGTGGGCTAGAGCACACAAAAATATGTGAATCGGGCAGAATTCTAGTTTTTTGGTCATAAAGAGCAAAACAACGAGGAACGGTCATGGCGGGGAGTTGACTATGGTTCCTTAGGACGTATTTGATGGCCCAAATTAATTTAAGGCGATCGGGGTCCGGGGGGACCGGACCCACTCGGAAGGCGTAGGCTCAGCACACGAAAATATGGGAATCGGGCAGAATTCTAGTTTTTTAGCCGTAAAACGCAAAACAATGAGGAACGACCATGGCGGGGCGGTGACTATGGTTCCTTAGGTCGTATTTGATAGCCCGGAAATATTTTAGGAGATCAGGGTCCGGGGGGCCCGGAACCCACTAGGAAGGCGTGGGTTATAGCACACGAGTATTTGGGAATCGAGCGGAATTCTAGTTTTTTGGCCGTAAAACGCAAAACAACGAGGAACGGCCATGGTGGGGCGGTGACTATGGTTCCTTAGGTCGTATTTTATAGCCTGGAAAAATGTTAGGCAATCGGAGTCCAGGGGCTCGGACCCACTCGGAAGGCATGGGCTATAGCACATGAAAATATGGGAATCGGGCAAAATTCTAGTTTTTTGGTCGTAAAAAGAAAAACAACGAGGAACGGTCATGGTAGGGTGGTGACTATGGTTCCTTAGGTCGTATTTGATAGCCCAGAAAATTTTTAGGAGATCGTAGTCTGGGGGGCCCGGACCCACTAGGAAGGCATGGGCTATATATAGCACACGAAAATATGAGAATCGGGCGAAATTCTAGTTTTTTGGCCGTAAATGCAATACAACAAGGAATGGCCACTGCTAGGCGGTGAATATGGTTCCTTAGGTCGTATTTGGTTATCTGAAATAAATTTAGGTGATCGGGGTCCGGGTGGCCCGACCCACTCGGAAGGCGTGGGCTATAGCACACGAATATATGGGAATTGGGCGGAATTCAAGTTTTTTGGCCGTAAAATGCAAAAAACGAGGAACGGTCATGGAGGGGTGGTGACTATGGTTCCTTAGGTCGTATTTGATAGCCCAAAAATATTTTAGGCGATCGGGATCCGGGGGGCCCGGAACCCACTAGGAAGGCGTGGGCAATAGCACACGAATATTTGGGAATCGGGCGGAATTTTAGTATTTTGGCCGTAAAACGCAAAAAAATGAGGAACGGCCATGGCGGGGCGGTGACTATGGTTCCTTAGGTCGTATTTGATGGCCTGGAAAAGTGTTAGGCAATTTGGTTTTGGGGGACCCGGGCCCACTCGGAAGGCGTGGGCTAGAGCACAAAAAAATATGTGAATCGGGCGGAATTCTAGTTTTTTGGTCGTGAAAAGCAAAACAACGAGGAACGGTCATGGCGGGGTATTGACTATGGTTCCTTAGGACTTATTTGATGGCCCAAAAAAATTTTAGACGATCGGGGTCTGGGGGGCCCGGACCCACTCGGAAGGCGTAGGCTTAGCACACGAAAATATGGGAATCGGGCAGAATTCTAGTTTTTTGGCCGTTAAACGCAAAACAACGAGGAACGGCCAGGGTGGGGCAATGACTATGGTTCCTTAGGTCGTATTTGATGGCTTGGAATAATTTTAGGCGATCGGGGTCCGAGGGCCCGGACCCACTCGGAAGGCGTGGGCTATATAGCACACGAATATATGAGAATCGGGCAAAATTCTAGTTTTTTGGCTGTAAAACGCAAAAGAACGAGGAACGGCCATGGCGGGGTGGTGACTATGGTTCCTTAGGTCGTATTTGATAGCCCGGAAATATTTTAGGCGATCGGGGTCCGGGGGGCCTGCAACCCAATAGGAAGGAGTAGGTTATAGCACACGAATATTTGGGAATCGGGCGGAATTCTAGTTTTTTGGCCGTAAAACGTAAAACAACGTGGAACGGCCATGGCAGGGCGGTGACTATGGTTCCTTAGGTCGTATTTTATAGCCTGGAAAATTGTTAGGCAATCAGGGTCCAGGGGCTCGGACCCACTCGGAAGGCATGGGCTATAGCACACGAAAATATGGGAATCGGGCAAAATTCTAGTTTTTTGGTTGTAAAAAGCAAAACAACGAGGAACGGTCATGGCAGGGCGGTGACTATGGTTCCTTAGGTCATATTTGATAGCCCAAAAAAATTTTAGGAGATCGGGGTTTGGGGGGCCCGGACCCACTAGGAAGGCGTGGGCTATATATAGCACACGAATATATGGAAATCGGGCGGAATTCTAATTTTTTGGCCGAAAAATGCAAAACAACAAGGAACGGCCATGGCGGGGTGGTGACTATGGTTCCTTAGTTCGTATTTGATGGCCTGAAAAAATGTAAGGCCTGGGCTATAGCACAAGAATATATGGGAATCGGGCGGAATTCTAGTTTTTTTGCCGTAAAACGCAAAACAACGAGGAACGGCCATGGTGGGGCGGTGACTATGGTTCCTTAGGTCGTATTTGATGGCCCAGAATAATTTTAGGCGATCGGGATCCGGGGGCCCGGACCCACTTGGAAGGCGTGGGCTATAGCTCACGAATATATGGGAATTAGGCGGAATTCTAGTTTTTTGGCCGTAAACCGCAAAAGAACGAGGAACGGCCATGGCGGGGCGGTGACTATGGTTCCTTAGGTCGTATTTGATGGCCCCGAATAATATTAGGCGATCGGGGTCCGGGGACGCGGACCCACTCGGAAGGCAGGGGCTATAGCACACAAAAATATGGGAATCGGGCGAAATTCTAGTTTTTTTGCCGTAAATGCAAAACAACGAGGAACGGCCACAGATGGGCGGTGACTATGGTTCCTTAGGTCGTATTTGATTGCACGGAATAATTTTAGGCGATCGAGGTCTGTGGGGCCCGGACCCACTAGGAAGGCGTGGGCTATATATAGCACACGAATATATGGGAATCGTGCGGAATTCTAGTTTTTTGGCTGTAAAACGCAAAATAACGAGGAACGGCCATGGCGGGGCAGTGACTATGGTTCCTTAGATCGTATTTGATGGCCCCGATTAATTTTAGGCAATCGGGGTCTGGGGGCTCTCCCACTCGGAAGGCAGGGGCTATAGCACACAAAAATATGGGAATCGGGAGAAATTCTAGTTTTTTTGCCGTAAATTGCAAAACAATGAGGAACGACCATGACGGGGCGGTGACTATGGTTCCTTAGGTCGTATTTGATGGCTCGGAAAGAGTTAAGGCAATCGGGGTCCGGGGGTCCCTATCCCACTCAGAAGGCGTGGTCTACAGAACACGAATATATGGGAATCAGGCGAAATTCTAGTTTTTTGGCCATAAAACGCAAAACAACGAGAAACGGCTATGGCGGGGCGGTGACTATGGTTCCTTAGAACGCATTTGATAGCCCAAATAAATTTTAGGCGATCGGGGTCCGGGGGTCCTGGACCCACTCATAAGGCGTGGGCTTTGCACACGAAAATATAGGAATCGGGCGGAATTCTAGTTTTTTGGCCGTATAACGCAAAACAACGAGGAACAGACATGGTGGGGCGGTGACTATGGTTCCATAGGTCATATTTGAAGGCACAGAATAATTTTAGGCGATCGGGGTCCTGGGGCCCGGACCCACTCGGAAGGCGTGGGCTATAGCACACGAATATATGGGAATCGGGCGAAATTCTAGTTTTTTGGCCGTAAAATGCAAAACAACGAGGAACGGCCACGGCTGGGTGGTGTCTATGGTTCCTTAGGTCATATTCGATGGCCCGGAATAATTTTAGGCGATCAGGTTCCGGGGTCCAGACCCACTCGGAAGGCGTGGGCTATAACACACGAATATTGGGAATCGGGCGGAATTGTAGTTTTTTGGCCGTAAAACGCGAAACAACGTGGAACGTCCATGGCGGGGCGGGGACTATGGTTCCTTAGGTTGTATTTGATGGCCCCGAATAATTTTAGGCTATCGGGGTCCGGGGGCCCGGACCCACTCGGAAGGCATGAGCTATTGCACATGAAAATATGGGAATCGGGCGAAATTCTAGTTTTTGGCCAAAAAATGCAAAACAACGAGGAACAGCCACGGCTGGTCGGTGACTATGGTTCCTTAGGTCGTATTTGATGGCCCGGAATAATTTTAGGCGTTCGGCGTCCGGGGGGCCCGGACCCACTCGGAAGGCATGGGCTACGGCACACGAATATATGGGAATCGGGCGAAATTCTAATTATTTGGCCGTAAAACGCAAAACAACGAGGAACGGCCATGGAGGGGCGGTGACTATGGTTCCTTAGGTCGTAGTTGATGGCCCCGAATAATTTTAGGCAATCGGGGTCCGGGGTCCCGTACCCACTCGGAAGGCGTGAGCTATCCCATGAAAATACGGGAATCGAGCGAAATTCTAGTTTTTTGGCCGTAAAAAGCAAAAGAACGAGGAACGGCCACGGCGGGGCGGTGACTATGGTTCCTTAGGTCGTATTTGATGGTCCCAAATAATTTTAGGCGATCGGGGTCCGGGGGCCCGGACCCACTCGGAAGGCATGGGCTATAGATCACGAAAATATGGGAATCGAGCGAAATTCTAATTTTTTGGCCGTAAAGTGCAAAACAATGAGGAACGGCCATCGCGGGGCGGTGACTATGGTTTCTTAGGTCTTATTTGATGGCCCCGAATAATTTTAGGCGATCGAGGTCCGGGGGCCCGGACACACTCGGAAGGCATGGGCTATAACACACGAAAATATGGGAATCAGGCGAAATTCTAGTTTTTTGGCTGTAAATGCAAAACAACTAGGAACGGCTATGGCTGGGCGGTAACTATGGTTCCTTAGATCGTATTTGATTGCCCGGAATAACTTTAGGCGATCGGGGTCCGGGTGGCCCGGACCACCCGGACCCACTCGGAAGGCGTGGGCTATAGCACACGAATATATGGGAATTCGGCGGAATTCTTATTTTTTGGCCGTAAAATGCAAAACAACGAGGAAAGGCCACGGCTGGGAGGTGTCTATGGTTCCTTAGGTCGTATTTTATGGTCCCAAATAATTTTAGGCGATCGGGGTCCGGGGGCCCGGACCCACTCGGAAGGCATGGGCTATAGATCACGAAAATATGGGAATCGAGCGAAATTCTAATTTTTTGGCCGTAAAGTGCAAAACAATGAGGAACGGCCATCGCGGGGCGGTGACTATGGTTTCTTAGGTCTTATTTGATGGCCCCGAATAATTTTAGGCGATCGAGGTCCGGGGGCCCGGACACACTCGGAAGGCATGGGCTATAACACACGAAAATATGAGTATCGGGCGAAATTCTAGTTTTTTGGCCGTAAATGCAAAACAACGAGGAACGGCCATGGCTGGGCGGTAACTATGGTTCCTTAGATCGTATTTGATTGCCCGGAATAATTTTAGGCGATCGGGGTCCGGGTGGCCCGGACCACCCGGACCCACTCGGAAGGCATGGGCTATAGCACACGAATATATGGGAATTCGGCGGAATTCTTGTTTTTTGGCCGTAAAATGCAAAAAATGAGGAACGGTCATGGAGTGGCGGTGACTATGGTTCCTTAGGTCGTATTTGATAGCCCGGAAATATTTTAGGCGATCGGGGTCCGGGGGCCCGGAACCCACTAGGAAGGCGTGGGCGCACACGAATATATGGGAATCGGGCAGAATTTTAGTTTTTGGCCGTAAAACGCAAAACAACGAGGAACGGCCATGGCGGGGCGGTGACTATGGTTCCTTAGGTCGTATTTGAAATCTTGGAAAAATGTTAGGCAATCGGGGTCCGGGGGCTCGGACCCACTTGGAAGGCATGGGCAATAGCACACGAAAATATGGGAATCGGGCAAAATTCTAATTTTTTGGTCGTAAAAAGCAAAACATCGAGGAACGGTCACGGCAGGGCGGTGACTTTGGTTCCTTAGGTCGCATTTGATAGCCCGAAAATTTTTTAGGCGATCGGGGTCAGGGGGGCCTGGACCCACTAGGAAGGCGTGGGCTATATATAGCACAAGGATATATGGGAATCGGGCGGAATTCTAGTTGATGGCCCCGAATAATTTTAGGCAATCGGGGTCCGGGGTCCCGTACCCACTCGGAAGGCGTGAGCTATCCCATGAAAATACGGGAATCGAGCGAAATTCTAGTTTTTTGGCCGTAAAAAGCAAAAGAACGAGGAACGGCCACGGCGGGGCGGTGACTATGGTTCCTTAGGTCGTATTTGATGGTCCCAAATAATTTTAGGCGATCGGGGTCCGGGGGCCCGGACCCACTCGGAAGGCATGGGCTAAGATCACGAAAATATGGGAATCGAGCGAAATTCTAATTTTTTGGCCGTAAAATGCAAAACAATGAGGAACGGCCATGGAGGGGTGGTGACTATGATTCCTTAGGTCTTATTTGATGGCCCCGAATAATTTTAGGCGATCGAGGTCCGGGGGCCCGGACACACTCGGAAGGCATGGGCTATAACACACGAAAATATATGACTCGGGCGAAATTCTAGTTTTTTGGCCGTAAATGCAAAACAACGAGGAACGGCCATGGCGGAGCGGTGACTATGGTTCCTTAGGTCGTATTTGATGGCCTGAAAAAATGTTAGGAAATCCGGTTTCGGGGGACTCGGCCCCACTCGGAAGGCGTGGGCTAGAGCACAAGAAAATATGGGAATCGAGCGGAATTCTAGTTTTTAGGTCGTAAAAAGCAAAACAACGAGGAACGGTCATGGCGGGGCGGTGACTATAGTTCCTTAGGAAGCATTTGATGGCCCAAATAAATTTTAGGCGATCGGGGTCCGGGGGGACCGGACCCACTCGTAAGGCGTGGGCTTAGCACACGAAAATATGGGAATCGGGCGAAATTCTAGTTTTTTGGCCGTAAAACGCAAAACAATGAGGAACGGACATGGTGGGGCGGTGACTATGTTCCTTAGGTCATATTTGAAGGCCCAGAATAATTTTAGGCGATTGGGGTCCTGGGGCCCGGACCCACTCGGAAGGCGTGGGCTATAGCACACTAATATATGGGAATCGAGCGGAATTCTAGTTATTTGGCCGTAAAATGCAAAACAACGACGAATGGCCATGGCTGAGAGGTATCTATGGTTCCTTAGGTCGTATTTGATGGCCCGAAATAATTTTAGGCGATCAGGGTCCGGTGGGCCCGGATCCACTCGGAAGGCGTGGGCTATAGCACACGAATATTGGGAATCGGGCGGAATTCTAGTTTTTTTGCCGTAAAACGCAAAACAACGAAGAACGGCCATAGCGGGGCGGTGACTATGGTTCCTTAGGTCATATTTGATGGCTCCGAATAATTTTAGGCGATCGGGGTCCGGGGGCGCCGACCCACACAGAAGGCATGGGCTATAGCTCACGAAAATATGGGAATCGAGCGAAATTCTAGTTTTTTGGCTGTAAATTGCAGAACAACGAGGAACGGCTACGGCAGGGCGGTGACTATGGTTCCTTATGTCATATTTGATGGCCTAGAATAATTTTAGGCGATCAGGGTCCGGGGGCCCGGACCCACTCGAAAGGCGTGGGCTATAGCACACGAATATGGGAATCGAGCGGAATTCTAGTTTTTTGGCCGTAAAATGCAAAACAACGAGGAACGGCCACGGCTAGGAGGTGTCTATGGTTCCTTAGGTCGTATTTGATGGCCCGGAAAATTTTTAGGCGATCCGGGTCCGGGGGGCTCGGACCCACTCGGAAGGCGTGGGCTATAGCACACGAATATTGGGAATCGGGCAGAATTCTAGTTTTTTGGCCATAAAATGCAAAACAACGAGGAACGACCATGGCGGGACGGTGACTATGGTTCCTTAGGTCGTATTTTATGGCCCCGAATAATTTTAGGCGATCGGGGTCCGGGGGCCTGGACCCACTCAGAAGGCATTGGCTATTGCACATGAAAATATGGGAATCGAGCGAAATTTTAGATTTTTGGCCGTAAAATGCAAAACAACGAGGAACGACCACGGCTGGGCGGTGACTATGGTTCCTTAGGTCGTATTTGATGGCCCGTAATAATTTTAGGCGATCGGGGTCAGGGGCCCGGACCCACTCGGAAGGCATGGGCTATGGCACACGAATATATGGGAATCGGGCGGAATTCTAGTTTTTTGGTCGTAAAAATCAAAACAACGAGGAACGGTCACGGCAGGGCGGTGACTATGGTTCCTTAGGTCGTATTTGGTAGCCCGAAAAACTTTTAGGCTATCGGGGCCCGAGGGGCCCGAACCCACAAGGAAGTCGTAGGCTATATATAGCACACGAATATATGGGAATCGGGCGGAATTCTAGTTGTTTTGCCATAAAACGCAAAACAACGAGGAACGGCTATGGCGGGGCGGTGACTATGGTTCCTTAGGTCGTATTTGATGGCCTGGAAAAATGTTAGGCAATCCGGTTTCGGGGGACCCGGCCCCACTCGGAATGCGTGGGCTAGAGCACAAGAAAATATTGGAATCAGGCGAAATTCTAGTTTTTAGGTCGTAAAAAGCAAAACAATGAGGAACGGTCATGGCGGGGCGGTGACTAAGGTTCCTTAGGACGTATCTGATGGCCCAAATAAATTTTAGGCGATCGGTGTCCGGGGGGCCCAGACCCACTCGGAAGGCGTGGGCTTAGCACACGAAAATACGGGAATCGGGAGGAATTCTAGTTTTTTGGCCGTAAAATGCAAAACAACGAGGAAAGGCCACGGCTGGGAGGTGTCTATGGTTCCTTAGGTCGTATTTTATGGTCCCAAATAATTTTAGGCGATCGGGGTCCGGGGGCCCGGACCCACTCGGAAGGCATGGGCTATAGATCACGAAAATATGGGAATCGAGCGAAATTCTAATTTTTTGGCCGTAAAATGCAAAACAATGAGGAACGGCCATCGCGGGGCGGTGACTATGATTTCTTAGGTCTTATTTGATGGCCCCGAATAATTTTAGGCGATCGAGGTCCGGGGGCCCGGACACACTCGGAAGGCATGGGCTATAACACACGAAAATATGGGAATCGGGCGAAATTCTAGTTTTTTGGCCGTAAATACAAAACAACGAGGAACGGCCATGGCTGGGCGGTAACTATGGTTCCTTATATCGTATTTGATTGCCCGGAATAATTTTAGGCGATCGGGGTCCGGGTGGCCCGGACCACCCGGACCCACTCGGAAGGCGTGGGCTATAGCACACGAATATATGGGAATTCGGCGGAATTCTTGTTTTTTGGCCGTAAAATGCAAAAAATGAGGAACGGTCATGGAGTGGCGATGACTATGGTTCCTTAGGTCGTATTTGATAGCCCGGAAATATTTTAGGCGATCGGGGTCCGGGGGGCCCGGAACCCACTAGGAAGGCGTGGGCGCACACGAATATATGGGAATCGGGCAGAATTTTAGTTTTTGGCCGTAAAACGCAAAACAACGAGGAACGGCCATGGCGGGGCGGTGACTATGGTTCCTTAGGTCGTATTTGAAATCTTGGAAAAATGTTAGGCAATCGGGGTCCGGGGGCTCGGACCCACTCGGAAGGCATGGGCGATAGCACACGAAAATATGGGAATCGGGCAAAATTCTAATTTTTTGGTCGTAAAAAGCAAAACATCGAGGAACGGTCACGGCAGGGCGGTGACCTTGGTTCCTTAGGTCGCATTTGATAGCCCGAAAATTTTTAGGCGATCGGGGTCAGGGGGCCTGGACCCACTAGGAAGGCGTGGGCTATATATAGCACAAGGATATATGGGAATCGGGCGGAATTCTAGTTGATGGCCCCGAATAATTTTAGGCAATCGGGGTCCGGGGTCCCGTACCCACTCGGAAGGCGTGAGCTATCCCATGAAAATACGGGAATCGAGCGAAATTCTAGTTTTTTGGCCGTAAAAAGCAAAAGAACGAGGAACGGCCACGGCGGGGCGGTGACTATGGTTCCTTAGGTCGCATTTGATGGTCCCAAATAATTTTAGGCGATCGGGGTCCGGGGGCCCGGACCCACTCGGAAGGCATGGGCTATAGATCACGAAAATATGGGAATCAAGCGAAATTCTAATTTTTTGGCCGTAAAATGCAAAACAATGAGGAACGGCCATGGCGGGGCGGTGACTATGGTTCCTTAGGTCTTATTTGATGGCCCCGAATAATTTTAGGCGATCGAGGTCCGGGGGCCCGGACACACTCGGAAGGCATAGGCTATAACACACGAAAATATATGAATCGGACGAAATTCTAGTTTTTTGGCCTTAAATGCAAAACAACGAGGAACGGCCATGGCGGAGCGGTGACTATGGTTCCTTAGGTCGTATTTGATGGCCTGAAAAAATGTTAGGAAATCCGGTTTCGGGGGACTCGGCCCCACTCGGAAGGCGTGGGCTAGAGCACAAGAAAATATGGGAATCGAGCGGAATTCTAGTTTTTAGGTCGTAAAAAGAAAAACAACGAAGAACGGTCATGGCGGGGCGGTGACTATGGTTCCTTAGGAAGCATTTGATGGCCCAAATAAATTTTAGGTGATCGGGGTCCGGGGGGACCGGACCCACTCGTAAGGCGTGGGCTTAGCACACGAAAATATGGGAATCGGGCGAAATTCTAGTTTTTTTGCCGTAAAACGCAAAACAATGAGGAACGGACATGGTGGGGCGGTGACTATGTTCCTTAGGTCATATGTGAAGGCCCAAAATAATTTTAGGCGATCGAGGTCCTGGGGCCCGGACCCACTCGGAAGGCATGGGCAATAGCACACGAATATATGGGAATCGAGCGAAATTCTAGTTATTTGGCCGTAAAATGCAAAACAACGATGAATGGCCATGGCTGAGAGGTATCTATGGTTCCTTAGGTCGTATTTGATGGCCCGGAATAATTTTAGGCGATCAGGGTCCGGTGGGCCCGGATCCACTCGGAAGGCGTGGGCTATAGCACACGAATATTGGGAATCGGGCGGAATTCTAGTTTTTTGGCCGTAAAACGCAAAACAACGAAGAACGGCCATGGCGGGGCGGTGACTATGGTTCCTTAGGTCGTATTTGATGGTTCCGAATAATTTTAGGCGATCGGGGTCCGGGGGCGCCGACCCACACGGAAGGCATGGGCTATAGCTCACGAAAATATGGGAATCGAGCGAAATTCTAGTTTTTTGGCTGTAAATTGCAAAACAACGAGGAACGGCTATGGCGGGGCGGTGACTATGGTTCCTTATGTCATATTTGATGGCCTAGAATAATTTTAGGCGATCGGGGTCCGGGGGCCCGGACCCACTCGAAAGGCGTGGGCTATAGCACACGAATATGGGAATCGAGCGGAATTCTAGTTTTTTGGCCGTAAAATGCAAAACAACGAGGAACAGCCACGGCTAGGAGGTGTCTATGGTTCCTTAGGTCGTATTTGATGGCCAGGAAAATTTTTAGGCGATTCGGGTCCGGGGGGCTCGGACCCACTCGGAAGGCGTGGGCTATAGCACACGAATATTGGGAATCAGGCAGAATTCTAGTTTTTTGGCCGTAAAATGCAAAACAACGAGGAACGGCCATGGCGGGGCGGTGACTATGGTTCATTAGGTCGTATTTTATGGCCCCGAATAATTTTAGGCGATCGGGGTCCGGGGGCCCGGACCCACTCAGAAGGCATGGGCTATTGCACATGAAAATATGGGAATCGAGCGAAATTTTAGATTTTTGGCCGTAAAATGCAAAACAACGAGGAACGGCCACGGCTGGGCGGTGACTATGGTTCCTTAGGTCGTATTTGATGGCCCGAAATAATTTTACGCGATCGGGGTCAGGGGGCCCGGACCCACTCGGAAGGCATGGGCTATGGCACACGAATATATGGGAATCGGGCGGAATTCTAGTTTTTTGGTCGTACAAATCAAAACAACGAGGAACGGTCACGGCAGGGCGGTGACTATGGTTCCTTAGGTCATATTTGGTAGCCCAAAAAACTTTTAGGCTATCGGGGTCCGGGGGGCCCGAACCCACTAGGAAGTCGTAGGCTATATATAGCACACGAATATATGGGAATCGGGCGGAATTCTAGTTGTTTCGCCATAAAACGCAAAACAACGAAGAACGGCTATGGCGGGGCAGTGACTATGGTTCCTTAGGTCGTATTTGATGGCCTGGAAAAATGTTAGGCAATCCGGTTTCGGGGGACCCGGCCCCACTCGGAATGCGTGGGCTAGAGCACAAGAAAATATGGGAATCAGGCGGAATTCTAGTTTTTAGGTCGTAAAAAGCAAAACAATGAGGAACGGTCATGGCGGGGCGGTGACTAAGGTTCCTTAGGACGTATCTGATGGCCCAAATAAATTTTAGGCGATCGGGGTCCGGGGGCCCGGACGCACTCGGAAGGCGTGGGCTTAGCACACGAAAATATGCGAATCGGGAGGAATTCTAGTTTTTTGGCCGTAAAATGCAAAACAACGAGGAACAGCCATGGCTGGGAGGTGTCTATGGTTCCTTAGGTCGTATTTGATAGCCCGGAATAATTTTAGGCGATCGGGGTCCGGGGGCCCGGACCCACTCGGAAGGCATGGGCTATTGCACATGAAAATTTGGGAATCGGGCGAAATTCTAGTTTTTTGGCCGTAAAATGCAAAAAAAACGAGGAACGGCCACGGCTGGGCGGTGACTATTGTTCCTTAGGTCGTATTTTATGGCCCGGAATAATTTTAGGCGATCGGGGTCAGGGGGACCCTTACCCACTCGGAAGGCATAGCCTATGGCACACGAATATGTGGGAATAGGGCGGAATTCTAGTTTTTTGGTCGTAAAACGCAAAATAACGAGGAACGACCATGGAGGGGCAGTGACTATGGTTCCTTAGGTCGTATTTGATAGCCCGGAAATATTTTAGGCGATCGGGGTCTGGGGGGCCCGGAACACACTAGGAAGGCCTGGGCTATAGCACACGAATATATGGGAATCAGGCGGAATTCTAGTTTTTTGGCCGTAAAATGCAAAACAATGAGGAACGGCCATAGCGAGGCGGTGACTATGGTTCCTTAGGTCGTATTTGATGGCCCAGAATAATTTTAGGTGATCAGGTTCCGGGGGCCCGGACCCACTCGGAAGGCATGGGGCACACGAAAATATGGGAATCGAGCGGAATTCTAATGTTTTGGCCGTAAAATGCAAAAGAACGAGGAACGGCCATGGCGGGGCGGTGACTATGGTTCCTTAGGTCGTATTTGATGGCTCCGAATGAGTTTTGGCGATCGGGGTCCGGGGGCGCCGACCCACTCGGAAAGCATGGGCTATAGCTCACGAAAATATGGGAATCGAGCGAAATTCTAGTTTTTCGGCCGTAAATTGCAAAACAACGAGGAACGGCCACGGCGGGGCGGTGAATATGGTTCCTTAAGTCATATTTGATGGCCCAGAATAATTTTAGGCGATCGGGGTCCGGTGGCCCGGACCCGCTCGAAAGGCGTGGGCTATAGCACACGAATATATGGGAATCGGTCAGAATTCTAGTTTTTTGGCCGTAAAATGAAAAACAACGAGGAACGGCCACGACTGGGAGGTGTCTATGGTTCATTAGGTCATATTTGATGGCTCAGAATAATTTTAGGCGATCCGGGTCCGGGCATTCGGAAGGCGTGGGCTATAGCACACGAATATTGGGAATCGGGCGGAATTCTAGTTTTTTGGCCGTAAAATGCAAAACAACGAGGAACGGCCATGGCGGGGCTGTGAATATGGTTCCTTAGGTCGTATTTGATGGACCCGAATAATTTTAGGCGATCGGGGTCCGGGGGCCCGGACCCACTCAGAAGGCATGGGCTATTGCACATGAAAATATGGGAATCGAGCGAAATTTTAGATTTTTGGCCGTAAAATGCAAAACAACGAGGAACGGCCACGGCTGGGCGGTGACTATGGTTCCTTAGGTCGTATTTGATGGCCCGGAATAATTTTAGGCGATCGGGGTCAGGGGGCCTAGACCCACTCGGAAGGCATGGGCTATGGCACACGAATATATGGGAATCGGGCGGAATTCTAGTTTTTTGGTCATAAAACACAAAACATCGAGGAAAGGCTAGGGCGGGGCGGTGACTATGGTTCCTTAGGTCGTATTTGATAGCCCGGAAATATTTTAGGCGATCGGGGTCTGGGGGGCCTTGAACCCACTAGGAAGGCGTGGGCTATAGCATACTAATAAATGGGAATCAGGCGAAATTCTAGTTTTTTGGCCGTAAAATGCAAAACAATGAGAAACGGCCATGGCGGGGCGGTGACTATGGTTCCTTAGGTCATATTTTATGGCCCAGAATAATTTTAGGCGATCGGGGTCCGGGGGCCCGGACCCACTAGGAAGGCGTGTGGCACAGGAAAATATGGGAATCGAGCGGAATTCTAGTTTTTTGGCCGTAAAACGCAAAAGAATGAGGAACGGCCATGGCGGGGAAGTGACTATGGTTCCTTAGGTCGTATTTGATGGCTCCGAATAATTTTAGGCGATCGGGGTTCGGGGGCGCAGACTCACTCGGAAGGCATGGGCTATAGCTCACGAAAATATGGGAATCGAGCGAAATTCTAGTTTTTTTGCCGTAAATTGCAAAACAACGAGGAACGGCCACGGCGCGGCGGTGACTATGGTTTCTTAAGTCATATTTGATGGCCCCGAATAATTTTAGGCGATCGGGGTCCGGGGGCCCGGACCCACTCGGAAGGCATGGGCTATAGCACACGAAAATAGGGGAATCGGGCGAAATTCAAGTTTTTTGGCCGTAAATGCAAAACAACGAGGAATGGCCATGGCTGGGCGGTGGCTATGGTTCCTTAGGTCATATTTGATTGCCCGAAAAAATTTTAGGCAATCGGGGTCCGGGTGGCCCGGACCCACTCGGAAGGCGTGGGCTATAGCACACGAATATATGCGAATTGGGCGAAATTCTAGTTTTTTGGATGTAAAATGCAAAAAACGAGGAACGGTCATTGAGGGGCGGTGACTATGGTTCCATAGGTCGTATTTGATAGCCCGGAAATATTTTAGGCGATCGGGGTCCGGGGGGCGGAACTCACTAGGAAGGCGTGGGCTATAGTACATGAATATATGGGAATCGGGCGGAATTCTAGTTTTTTGGCCGTAAAACGCAAAACAACAAGGAACGGCCGTGGCGGGGCGGTGACTATAGTTCATTAGGTCGTATTTGATAGCCTGGAAAAATGTTAGGCAATCAGGGTCCGGGGTTTCGGACCAACTCGGAAGGCATGTGCTATAACACACAAAAATATGGGAATCGGGCAAAATTCTAGTTTTTTTGTCGTAAAAATCAAAACAACGAGGACCGGTCATGGCAGGGCGGTGACTATTGTTTCTTAGGTCTTATTTGATAGCCCAAAAACTTTTTAGGCGATCGGGGTCCGGTGTCCCGGACCCACTCGGAAGGCATGGGCTATAGATCACAAAAATATGGGAATCGAGCGAAATTCTAGTTTTTTTGCCGTAAATTGCAAAACAACGAGGAACGGCCACGGCGCGGCGGTGACTATGGTTTCTTAAGTCATATTTGATGGCCCCGAATAATTTTAGGCGATCGGGGTCCGGGGGCCCGGACCCACTCGGAAGGCATGGGCTATAGCACACGAAAATAGGGGAATCGGGCGAAATTCTAGTTTTTTGGCCGTAAATGCAAAACAACGAGGAACGGCCATGGCTGGGCGGTGACTATGGTTCCTTAGGTCGTATTTGATTGCCCGAAAATATTTTAGGCGAATCGGGGTCCGGGTGGCCCGGACCCACTCGGAAGGCGTGGGCTATAGCACACGAATATATGCGAATTGGGCAAAATTCTAGTTTTTTGGATGTAAAATGCAAAAAACGAGGAACGGTCATTGAGGGGCGGTGACTATGGTTCCATAGGTCGTATTTGATAGCCCGTAAATATTTTAGGCGATCGGGGTCCGGGTGGCCCGGAACTCACTAGGAAGGCGTGGGCTATAGTACATGAATATATGGGAATTGGGCGAAATTCTAGTTTTTTGGCCGTAAAACGCAAAACAACAAGGAACGGCCGTGGCGGGGCGGTGACTATAGTTCATTAGGTCGTATTTGATAGCCTGGAAAAATGTTAGGAAATCGGGGTCCAGTGGATTCGGACCAACTCGGAAGGCATGTGCTATAACACACAAAAATATGGGAATCGGGCAAAATTCTAGTTTTTTTGTCGTAAAAATCAAAACAACGAGGAATGGTCATGGCAAGGCGGTGACTATGGTTTCTTAGGTCTTATTTGATAGCCCGAAAAATTTTTAGGCGATCGTGGTCCGGTGTCCCGGACCCACTCGGAAGGCATGGGCTATAGATCACGAAAATATGGGAATCGAGCGAAATTCTAGTTTTTTGGCCGTAAAATGCAAAACCACGAGGAACGGCCATTGCAGGGTGGTGACTATGATTCCTTAGGTCGTATTTGATAGCCTGGAAAAATGTTAGGCAATCGGGGTCCGGGGGATCAAACCCACTCGGAAGGCATGGGCAATAGCACACAAAAATATGAGAATCGGGCAAACTTCAAGTTTTTTTGTCGTAAAAAACAAAACAACGAGGAACGGTCACGGCAGGGCGGTGACTATGGTTTCTTAGGTCGTATTTGATAGCCCGGAAAATTTTTAGGCGATCGGGGTCCGGGGGCCCGGGCCCACTCGGAAGGCATGGGCTATAGATCACAAAAATATAAGAATCGAGCGAAATTCTAGTTTTTTGGACGTAAAATGCAAAACAACGAGGAACGGCCACGGCGGGGCGGTGACTATAGTTCCTTAGGTCATATTTGAAGGCCCCGAATAATATTTGGCGATCGGGGTCCGGGGGCCTGGACCCACTCGGAAGGCATGGACTATAGCACACGAAAATATGGAAATCGGGTGAAAATCTAGTTTTTTGGCCGTAAATGCAAAACAACGAGGAACGGCCACGGCTGGGCGGTGACTATGGTTCCATAGGTCATATTTGATTGCCCGGAATAATTTTAGGCGATCGGGGTCCGGGTGGCCCGGACCCACTCGGAAGGTGTGGGCTATAGCACACGTATATATGGGAATTGGGCGGAATTCTAGTTTTTTGGCCGTAAAATGCAAAAGAACGAGGAACGGCCATGGCGAGGTGGTGACTATGGTTCCTTAGGTCATATTTGATGGCTTCGAATAATTTTAGGCGATCGGGGTCCGGGGGCGCAGACCCACTCGGAAGGCATGGGCTATAGCTCACGAATATATGGGAATCGGGCAGAATTCTAGTTTTTTGGCCGTAAAATGCAAAACGACGAGGAACGGCCATGACTGGGAGGTGTCTATGGTTCCTTAGGTCGTATTTGATGGCCCGGAATAATTTTAGGCGATCCGGGTCCGGGGGCCCGGACCCACTCGGAAGGCGTGGGCTATAGCACACGAATATATTGGGAATCGGGCGAAATTCTAGTTTTTTGGCCGTAAAATGCAAAACAACGAGGAACGGCCATGGAGGGGTGGTGACTATGGTTCCTTAGGTCGTATTTGATGGCCCCGAATAATTTTAGGCGATCGGGGTCTGGGGGCCCGGACTCACTCGGAAAGCATGGGCTATAGCACATGAAAATAAGGGAATCGGGCGAAATTCTAGTTTTTTGGTCGTAAATGCAAAACAACGAGGAACGGCCATGGCTGGGCGGTGACTATGCTTCCTTAGGTCTTATTTGATTGCCCGGAAAAATTTAGGCGATCGGGGTCCGGGTGGCCCGGATCCACTCCGAAGGCATGGGCAATAGCACACGAATATATGGGAATTGGGCGGAATTCTCGTTTTTTGGCCTTAAAACGCAAAAAAAGAGGAATGGTCATGGAGAGGCCGTGACTATGGTTCCTTAGGTCATATTTGATAGCTCGGAAATATTTTAGGCGATCGGGGTCCGGGGGGCATGGAACCCACTAGGAAGGAGTGGGCTATAGCACACGAATATATGGGAATCGGGCGGAATTCTAGTTTTTTGGCCGTAAAATGCAAAACAACGAGAAACGGCCATGGCGGGGCGGTGACTATGGTTCCTTAGGTGGTATTTGATAGCCTGGAAAAATGTTAGGCAATCGGGGTTCGGGGGCTCGGACCCACTCGGAAGGCATGGGCTATAACACACAAAAATTTGGGAATCGGGCAAAATTCTAGTTTTTTGGTCGGAAAAAGCAAAACAACGAGGAACGGTTACGGTAGGGGGGTGACTATGGTTTCTTTAGTCGTATTTGATAGCCCGGAAAAATTTTAGGCGATCGGGGTCCAAGGGACCCGGACCCACCAGGAAGGCGTGGGCCAAATATAGCACACGAATATATGGGAATCGGGCAGAATTCTAGTTGTTTGGCCGTAAAACGCAAAACAACGAGGAACGGCCATGGCGGGGCGGTGACTATGGTTCCTTAGGTCGTATTTGATGGCCTGGAAAAATGTTAGGCAATTCGGTTTCAGGGGACCCGGCCCCACTAGGAAGGCGTGGGCTAGAGCACATGAAAATATGGAAATCGGGCTGAATTCTAGTTTTTTGGTCGTAAAAAGCAAAACAACGAGGAACAGTCATGACGGGGCGGTGACTATGGTTCCTTAGGACGTATTTGATGGCCCAAATAAATTTTAGGTGATTGGGGTCCGGGGGGCCCGGACCCACTCGGAAGGCGTGGGCTTAGCACATGAAAATATGGGAATCGGGCGAAATTCTAGTTTTTTGGCCGTAAAACGCAAAACAATGAGGAACGGCCATGGTGGGGTGGTGACTATGGTTCCTTAGGTCGTATTTGATGGCTCCGAATAATTTTAGGCGATCGGGGTCCGGGGGCCAGGACCCACTCGGAAGACGTAGGCTATAGCACACGAATATATGGAAATAAGGCGGAGTTATAGTTCTTTGGCCGTAAAACACGAAACAACGAGGAACGGCCATGGCGGGGCGGTGACTATGGTTCCTTAGGTCGTATTTGATGGCTCAGAAAAGTTTTAGGCGATCGAGGTCCGGGGGCTCGGACCCACTCGGAAGGCAGGGGCTATAGCACACGAAAATATGGGAATCGGGCGAAATTCTAGTTTTTTTGCCGTAAATGCAAAACAATGAGGAACAGCCACGGCTGGGTGGTGACTATGGTTCCTTAGGTCGTATTGGATAGCCTGGAAAAATATTAGGCTATCGGGGTCCGAAGGCTCGGACCCACTCGGAAGGCATGGGCTATAGCACACGAAAATATGGGAATCGGGCAAAATTCTAATTTTTTGGTCGTAAAAAGCAAAACAACGAGGAACGCTCATGGCAGGGCGGTGACTATGGTTCCTTAGGTCGTATTTGATAGCCCAGAAAATTTTTAGGTGATCGGGGTCCGGGGGGCCCAGACCCACTAGGAAGGCGTGGACTATATATAGCACACGAATATATGGGAATCGGGCGAAATTCTAGTTTTTTGGCCGTAAAACGCAAAACAACGAGGAACGGCTATGGCGGGGCGGTGACTATGGATCCTTAGGTCGTATTTGATGGCCTGGAAAAATGTTAGGCAACCCTGTTTCGGGGGACCCGGGCCCACTCGGAAGGCATGGACTATGGCACACGAATATATGGAAATCGGGCAAAATTCTAATTTTTTGGTCGTAAAAAGCAAAACAACGAGGAACGGTCATGGCAGGGCGGTGACTATGGTTCCTTAGGTCGTATTTGATAGCCTAGAAAATTTTTAGGCGATCGGGGTCCGGGGGGCCCAGACCCACTAGGAAGGCGTGGGCTATATATAGCACACGAATATGTGGGAATCGGGCGAAATTCTAGTTTTTTGGCCGTAAAATGCAAAACAACGAGGAACGGCCATGGCGGGGCAGTGACTATGGTTCCTTAGGACGTATTTGATGGCCTAAATAAATGTTAGGCGATCGGGGTCCGGGGGGCCCGGACCCACTCGGAAGGCGAGGGCTTAGCACACGAAAATATGGGAATTGGGCGGACTTCTAGTTTTTATGCCGTAAAACGCAAAACAACAAGGAACGGCCATGGTGGGGCGGTGACTATGGTTCCTTAGGTCGTATTTGATGGCCCAGAATAATTTTAGGCGATTGGGGTCCAGGGGACCGGACCCACTCGGAAGGCGTGGGCTATAACACACCAATATATGGGAATCGGGCAGAATTCAGCTTTTTTGACCGTAAAACGCAAAAGAACGAGGAACGGCCATGGTGAGGCGGTGACTATGGTTCCTTTGGTCATATTCGATGGCCCCGAATAATTTTAGGTGATCGGGGTTCGGGGGCTCGGACCCACTCGGAAGGCAGGGGCTATAGCACATGAAAATATGGGAATCGAGCAAAATTCTAGTTTTTTTGCCGTAAATTGCAAAACAACGAGGAACGACCACGGCGGGGTGGTTACTATGGTTCCTTAGTTCATATTTGATGGCTCGAAAAAGGTTTAGGCGATCGGGGTCTGGGGGTCCCGGTCCTACTCAGAAGGCGTGGGCTATAACACACGAAAATATGAACTATGGAACTAAGGATCCACTCGGAAGGCATGGGCTATAGCACACGAATATATGGGAATTGGGCGGAATTCTCGTTTTTAGGCCGTAAAATGCAAAAAATGAGGAACGGTCATGGAGGGGCGGTAACTATGGTTCCTTAGGTCGTATTTGATAGCCCGGAAATATTTTAGGCGATCGGGGTCCAGGGGGCCTGGAACCCACTAGGAAGGAGTGGGCTATAGCACACGAATATATGGGAATCGAGCGAAATTCTAGTTTTTTGGCCATAAAATGCAAAACAACGAGGAACGGCCATGGCGGGGAGGTGACTATGGTTCCTTAGGTCGTATTTGATGGATCGGAAAAATTTTAGGCGATCGGGGTACGGGGGGCCCGGTCCCACTCAGAAGGCGTGGGCTATAGCACACGAATATATGGGAATTGGGTGGAATTCTAGTTTTTGGCCGTAAAACGCAAAACAACGAGGAACGGCCATGGCATGGCGGTGACTATGGTTCCTTAGGTCATATTTGATGGCCCCGAATAATTTTAGGCGATCGGGGTCCGGGGGCCAGGACCCACTCGGAAGGCATGGGCTATAGCACATGAAAATATGGGAATCGGGCGAAATTCTAGTTTTTTGGACGTAAATGCAAAACAACGAGGAACGGCCACGGCTGGGCGGTGACTATGGTTCCTTAGGTTGTATTTGATGGCCCGGAATAATTTTAGGCGATCGAGGTCCGGGGGCCCGGACCTACTCGGAAGGCGTGGGCTATAGCATACAAAAATATGGGAATCGGGCGGAATTCTAGTTTTTTGGCCGTATAACGCAAGAAACGAGGAACGGTCATGGAGGGGCGGTGACTATGGTTCGATAGGTCGTATTTGATAGCCCAGAAATATTTTAGGCGATCGGGGTCCGGGGGGCCCGGAACTCACTAGGAAGGCGTGGGCTATAACACACGAATATATGGGAATCAGGCGGAATTCTAGTTTTTTGGCCGTCAAATGCAAAATATCGAGGAACGACCATGGCGGGGCGGTGACTATGGTTCCTTAGGTCGTATTTGATAGCCTGAAAAAATGTTAGGCAATCGGGGTTCGGGGTCTCAAACCCACACGGAAGCCATGGGTTATAGCACACGAAAATATGGGAATCAGGCAAAATTCTAGTTTTTTGGTCGTAAAAAGCAAAACAATGAGGAACGTTCTTGGCAGGGCGGTGACGATGGTTCCTTCGGTCGTATTTGATAACCCGTAAATATTTTAGGCGATCGGGTTCCGGGAGGCCCGGAACCCACTAGGAAGACGTGGGTTATAGCACACAAATATATGGGAATCAGGCGGAATTCTAGTTTTTCTGCCGTAAAATGCAAAACAACGAGGAACGGCCATGGCGCGGAGGTGACTATGGTTCCTTTGGTCGTATTCGATGGCCCCGAATAATTTTAGGTGATCGGGGTCCGGGGGCTCGGACCCACTCGGAAGGCAGGGGCTATAACACATGAAAATATGGGAATCGGGCAAAATTCTAGTTTTTTTGTCGTAAAAAGCAAAACAACGAGGAACGGTCATGGCAGGGCGGTGACTATGGTTCCTTAGGTCGTATTTGATAGCCCAAAAAATTTTTAGGCGATCGGGGTCCGGGGGGCCCAGACCCACTAGGAAGGCGTGGGCTATATATAGCACACGAATATATGGGAATCGGGCGAAATTCTAGTTTTTTGGCCGTAAAACGCAAAACAACGAGGAACGACTATGGCGGGGCGGTGACTATGGTTCCTTAGGTCGTATTTGATGGCCTGAAAAAATGTTAGGCAATCCTGTTTCGGGGGACCCGGGCCCACTCGGAAGGCATGGACTATGCCACACGAATATATGGAAATCGGGCAAAATTCTAATTTTTTGGTCGTAAAAAGCAAAACAACGAGGAATGGTCATGGCAAGGTGGTGACTATGGTTCCTTAGGTCGTATTTGATAGCCCAGAAAATTTTTAGGCGATCGGGGTCCGGGAGGCCCAGACCCACTAGGAAGGCGTGGGCTATATATAGCACACGAATATGTGGGAATCGGGCGAAATTCTAGTTTTTTGGCCGTAAAATGCAAAACAACGAGGAACGGCCATGGCGGGATAGTGACTATGGTTCCTTAGGACGTATTTGATGGCCTAAATAAATGTTAGGCGATCGGGGTCCGGGGGGCCCGGACCCACTCGGAAGGCGAGGGCTTAGCACACGATAATATGGGAATTGGGCGGAATTCTAGTTTTTATGCCGTAAAACGCAAAACAACAAGGAACGGCCATGTTGGGGCGGTGACTATGGTTCCTTAGGTCGTATTTGATGGCCCAGAATAATTTTAGGCGATTGGGGTCCGGGGGCCCGGACCCACTCGGAAGGCGTGGGCTATAACACACCAATATATGGGAATCGGGCAGAATTCTAGTTTTTTGACCGTAAAACGCAAAAGAACGAGGAATGGCCATGGTGAGGCGGTGACTATGGTTCCTTTGGTCATATTCGATGGCCCCGAATAATTTTAGGTGATCGGGGTCTGGGGGCTCGGACCCACTCGGAAGGCAGGGGCTATAGCACATGAAAATATGGGAATCGGGCAAAATTCTAGTTTTTTTGTCGTAAAAAGCAAAACAACGAAGAACGGTCATGGCAGGGCGGTGACTATGGTTCCTTAGGTCGTATTTGATAGCCCAGAAAATTTTTAGGCGATCGGGGTCCGGGGGGCCCAGACCCACTAGGAAGGCGTGGGCTATATATAGCACACGAATATATGGGAATCGGGCGAAATTCTAATTTTTTGGCCGTAAAACGCAAAACAACGAGGAACGGCAATGGCGGGGCGGTGACTTTGGTTCCTTAGGTCGTATTTGATGGCCTGGAAAAATGTTAGGCAATCCTGTTTCGGGGGACCCGGGCCCACTTGGAAGGCATGGACTATGGCACACGAATATATGGAAATCGGGCAAAATTCTAATTTTTTGGTCGTAAAAAGCAAAACAACGAGGAACGGTCATGGCAGGGCGGTGACTATGGTTCCTTAGGTCGTATTTGATAGCCTAGAAAATTTTTAGGCGATCAGGGTCCGGGGGGCCCAGACCCAATAGGAAGGCGTGGGCTATATATAGCACACGAATATGTGGGAATCGGGCGAAATTCTAGTTTTTTGGCCGTAAAATGCAAAACAACGAGGAACGGCCATGGCGGGGCAGTGACTATGGTTCCTTAGGACATATTTGATGGCCTAAATAAATGTTAGGCGATCGGGGTCCTGGGGGCCCGGACCCACTCGGAAGGCGAGGGCTTAGCACACGATAATATGGGAATTGGGCGGAATTCTAGTTTTTATGCCGTAAAACGCAAAACAACAAGGAACGGCCATAGTGGGGCGGTGACTATGGTTCCTTAGGTCGTATTTGATGGCCCAGAATAATTTTAGGCGATTGGGGTCCGGAGGCCCGGACCCACTCGGAAGGCGTGGGCTATAACACACCAATATATGGGAATCGGGCAGAATTCTAGTTTTTTGACCGTAAAACGTAAAAGAACAAGGAACGGCCATGGTGAGGCGGTGACTATGGTTCCTTTGGTCATATTCGATGGCCCCGAATAATTTTAGGTGATCGGGGTCCTGAGGCTCGGACCCACTCGGAAGGCAGGGGCTATAGCACATGAAAATATGGGAATCGGGCAAAATTCTAGTTTGTTTGCCGTAAATTGCAAAACAACGAGGAACGACCACGGCGGGGTGTTGACTATGGTTCCTTAGTTCATATTTGATGGCTCAAAAAAGGTTTAGGCGATCGGGGTCTGGGGGTCCCGGTCCTACTCAGAAGGCGTGGGCTATAACACACGAAAATATGAACTAAGGAACTAAGGATCCACTCGGAAGGCATGGGCTATAGCACACGAATATATGGGAATTGGGCGGAATTCTCGTTTTTAGGCCGTAAAATGCAAAAAATGAGGAACGGTCATGGAGGGGCGGTAACTATGGTTCCTTAGGTCGTATTTGATAGCCCGGAAATATTTTAGGCGATCGAGGTCCAGGGGGCCTGGAACCCACTAGGAAGGAGTGGGCTATAGCACACGAATATATGGGAATCGAGCGAAATTCTAGTTTTTTGGCCATAAAATGCAAAACAACGAGGAACGGCCATGGCGGGGAGGTGACTATGGTTCCTTAGGTCGTATTTGTTGGATCGGAAAAATTTTAGGCGATCGGGGTACGGGGGGCCCGTTCCCACTCAGAAGGCGTGGGCTATAGCACACGAATATATGGGAATTGGGTGGAATTCTAGATTTTGGCCGTAAAACGCAAAACAACGAGGAACGGCCATGGCGTGGCGGTGACTATGGTTCCTTAGGTCGTATTTGATGGCCCCGAATAATTTTAGGCGATCAGGGACCGGGGGCCAGGACCAACTCGGAAGGCATGGGCTATAGCACACGAAAATATGGGAATCGGGCGAAATTCTAGTTTTTTGGACGTAAATGCAAAACAACGAGGAACGGCCATGGCTGGGCGGTGACTATGGTTCCTTAGGTTGTATTTTATGGCCCGGAATAATTTTAGGCGATCGAGGTCCGGGGGCCCGGACCTACTCGGAAGGCGTGGGCTATAGCATACAAAAATATGGGAATCGGGCGGAATTCTAGTTTTTTGGCCGTATAACGTAAGAAACGAGGAACGGTCATGGAGGGGCGGTGACTATGGTTCGATAGGTCGTATTTGATAGCCCAGAAATATTTTAGGCGATCGGGGTCCGGGGGGCCCGGAACTCACTAGGAAGGCGTGGGCTATAACACACGAATATATGGGAATCGGGCGGTATTCTAGTTTTTTGGCCGTAAAATGCAAAATATCGAGGAACGACCATGGCAGGGCGGTGACTATGGTTCCTTAGGTCGTATTTGATAGCCTGGAAAAATGTTAGGCAATCGGGGTTCGGGGTCTTAAACCCACACGGAAGGCATGGGTTATAGCACACGAAAATATGGGAATCAAGCAAAATTCTAGTTTTTTGGTCCCAAAAAGCAAAACAATGAGGAACGTTCTTGGCAGGGCGGTGACTATGGTTCCTTCGGTCGTATTTGATAACCCGTAAATATTTTAGGCGATCGGGGTCCGGGAGGCCCGGAACCCACTAGGAAGACGTGGGTTATAGCACACGAATATATGGGAATCAGGCGGAATTCTAGTTTTTCTGCCGTAAAATGCAAAACAACGAGGAACGGCCATGGCGGGGAGGTGACTATGGTTCCTTTGGTCGTATTCGATGGCCCCGAATAATTTTAGGTGATCGGGGTCCGGGGGCTCGGACCCACTCGGAAGGCAGGGGCTATAGCACATGAAAATATGGGAATCGGGCAAAATTCTAGTTTTTTTGCCGTAAATTGCAAAACAACGAGGAACGACCACGGCGGGGCAGTGACTATGGTTTCTTAGTTCATATTTTATGGCTCGAAAAAGGTTTAGGCGATCGGGGTCTGGGGGTCCCGGTCCTACTCAGAAGGCGTGGGCTATAACACACGAAAATATGAACTAAGGAACTAAGGATCCACTCGGAAGGCATGGGCTATAGCACACGAATATATGGGAATTGGGCGGAATTCTCGTTTTTAGGCCGTAAAATGCAAAAAATGAGGAACGGTCATGGAGGGGCGGTAACTATGGTTCCTTAGGTCGTATTTGATAGCCCGGAAATATTTTAGGCGATCGGGGTCCAGGGGGCCTGGAACCCACTAGGAAGGAGTGGGCTATAACACACGAATATATGGGAATCGAGCGAAATTCTAGTTTTTTGGCCATAAAATGCAAAACAACGAAGAACGGCCATGGCGGGGAGGTGACTATGGTTCCTTAGGTCGTATTTGATGGATCGGAAAAATTTTAGGCGATCGGGGTACGGGGGCCCGGTCCCACTCAGAAGGCGTGGGCTATAGCACACGAATATATGGGAATTGAGTGGAATTCTAGTTTTTTGGCCGTAAAATGCAAAACAACGAGGAATGGCCATGGCGTGGTGGTGACTATGGTTCCTTAGGTCGTATTTGATGGCCTCGAATAATTTTAGGCGATCGGGGTCCGGGGGCCAGGACCCATTCGGAAGGCATGGGCTATAGCACACGAAAATATGGGAATCGGGCAAAATTCTAGTTTTTTTTTTGCCGTAAATGCAAAAAAACGGGGAACGGCCACGGCTGGGTGGTGACTATGGTTTCTTAGGTCGTATTTAATTACCCGGAATCGCCGACCCACTCGGAAGGCATGGGCTATAGCACATGAACATATGGGAATTGGGCGGAATTCTACTTTTTTGGCAGTAAAATGCAAAAAACGAGGAACGGTCATGGAGGGGCGGTGACTATGGTTCCTTAGGTCGTATTTGATAGCCCGGAAATATTTTAGGCGATCGGGGTCCAGGGGGCCCGGAACTCACTAGGAAGGCGTGGGCTATAACACACGAATATATGTGAATCGGGCGGAATTCTAGTTTTTTGGCCGTAAAATGCAAAATATCGAGGAACGACCATGGCAGGGCGGTGACTATGGTTCCTTAGGTCGTATTTGATAGCCTGGAAAAATGTTAGGCAATCGGGGTTCGGGGTCTCAAACCCACACGGAAGGCATGGGTTATAGCACACGAAAATATGGGAATCAGGCAAAATTCTAGTTTTTTGGTCCCAAAAAGCAAAACAATGAGGAACGTTCTTGGCAGGGCGGTGACTATGGTTCCTTCGGTCGTATTTGATAACTCGTAAATATTTTAGGCGATCGGGGTCCGGGAGGTCCGGAACCCACTAGGAAGACGTGGGTTATAGCACACGAATATATGGGAATCAGGCGGAATTCTAGTTTTTCTGCCGTAAAATGCAAAACAACGAGGAACGGCCATGGCGGGGAGGTGACTATGGTTCCTTTGGTCGTATTCGATGGCCCCGAATAATTTTAGGTGATCGGGGTCCGGGGGCTCGGACCCACTCGGAAGACAGGGGCTATAGCACATGAAAATAAGGGAATCGGGCAAAATTCTAGTTTTTTTGCCGTAAATTGCCAAACAACGAGGAACGACCACGGCGGGGCAGTGACTATGGTTCCTTAGTTCATATTTTATGGCTCGGAAAAGGTTTAGGCGATCGGGGTCTGGGGGTCCTACTCAGAAGGCGTGGGCTATAACACACGAAAATATGAACTAAGGAACTAAGGATCCACTCGGAAGGCATGGGCTATAACACACGAATATATGGGAATTGGGCGGAATTCTCGTTTTTAGGCCGTAAAATGCAAAAAATGAGGAACGGTCTTGGGGGGGCGGTAACTATGGTTCCTTAGGTCATATTTGATAGCCCGGAAATATTTTAGGCGATCGGGGTCCAGGGGGCCCGGAACTCACTAGGAAGGCGTGGGCTATAACACACGAATATATGTGAATCGGGCGGAATTCTAGTTTTTTGGCCGTAAAATGCAAAATATCGAGGAACGACCATGGCAGGGCGGTGACTATGGTTCCTTAGGTCGTATTTGATAGCCTGAAAAAATGTTAGGCAATCGGGGTTCGGGGTCTCAAACCCACACGGAAGCCATGGGTTATAGCACACGAAAATATGGGAATCAGGCAAAATTCTAGTTTTTTGGTCGTAAAAAGCAAAACAATGAGGAACGTTCTTGGCAGGGCGGTGACGATGGTTCCTTCGGTCGTATTTGATAACCCGTAAATATTTTAGGCGATCGGGTTCCGGGAGGCCCGGAACCCACTAGGAAGACGTGGGTTATAGCACACAAATATATGGGAATCAGGCGGAATTCTAGTTTTTCTGCCGTAAAATGCAAAACAACGAGGAACGGCCATGGCGCGGAGGTGACTATGGTTCCTTTGGTCGTATTCGATGGCCCCGAATAATTTTAGGTGATCGGGGTCCGGGGGCTCGGACCCACTCGGAAGGCAGGGGCTATAACACATGAAAATATGGGAATCGGGCAAAATTCTAGTTTTTTTGTCGTAAAAAGCAAAACAACGAGGAACGGTCATGGCAGGGCGGTGACTATGGTTCCTTAGGTCGTATTTGATAGCCCAAAAAATTTTTAGGCGATCGGGGTCCGGGGGGCCCAGACCCACTAGGAAGGCGTGGGCTATATATAGCACACGAATATATGGGAATCGGGCGAAATTCTAGTTTTTTGGCCGTAAAACGCAAAACAACGAGGAACGACTATGGCGGGGCGGTGACTATGGTTCCTTAGGTCGTATTTGATGGCCTGAAAAAATGTTAGGCAATCCTGTTTCGGGGGACCCGGGCCCACTCGGAAGGCATGGACTATGCCACACGAATATATGGAAATCGGGCAAAATTCTAATTTTTTGGTCGTAAAAAGCAAAACAACGAGGAATGGTCATGGCAAGGTGGTGACTATGGTTCCTTAGGTCGTATTTGATAGCCCAGAAAATTTTTAGGCGATCGGGGTCCGGGAGGCCCAGACCCACTAGGAAGGCGTGGGCTATATATAGCACACGAATATGTGGGAATCGGGCGAAATTCTAGTTTTTTGGCCGTAAAATGCAAAACAACGAGGAACGGCCATGGCGGGATAGTGACTATGGTTCCTTAGGACGTATTTGATGGCCTAAATAAATGTTAGGCGATCGGGGTCCGGGGGGCCCGGACCCACTCGGAAGGCGAGGGCTTAGCACACGATAATATGGGAATTGGGCGGAATTCTAGTTTTTATGCCGTAAAACGCAAAACAACAAGGAACGGCCATGTTGGGGCGGTGACTATGGTTCCTTAGGTCGTATTTGATGGCCCAGAATAATTTTAGGCGATTGGGGTCCGGGGGCCCGGACCCACTCGGAAGGCGTGGGCTATAACACACCAATATATGGGAATCGGGCAGAATTCTAGTTTTTTGACCGTAAAACGCAAAAGAACGAGGAATGGCCATGGTGAGGCGGTGACTATGGTTCCTTTGGTCATATTCGATGGCCCCGAATAATTTTAGGTGATCGGGGTCTGGGGGCTCGGACCCACTCGGAAGGCAGGGGCTATAGCACATGAAAATATGGGAATCGGGCAAAATTCTAGTTTTTTTGTCGTAAAAAGCAAAACAACGAAGAACGGTCATGGCAGGGCGGTGACTATGGTTCCTTAGGTCGTATTTGATAGCCCAGAAAATTTTTAGGCGATCGGGGTCCGGGGGGCCCAGACCCACTAGGAAGGCGTGGGCTATATATAGCACACGAATATATGGGAATCGGGCGAAATTCTAATTTTTTGGCCGTAAAACGCAAAACAACGAGGAACGGCAATGGCGGGGCGGTGACTTTGGTTCCTTAGGTCGTATTTGATGGCCTGGAAAAATGTTAGGCAATCCTGTTTCGGGGGACCCGGGCCCACTTGGAAGGCATGGACTATGGCACACGAATATATGGAAATCGGGCAAAATTCTAATTTTTTGGTCGTAAAAAGCAAAACAACGAGGAACGGTCATGGCAGGGCGGTGACTATGGTTCCTTAGGTCGTATTTGATAGCCTAGAAAATTTTTAGGCGATCAGGGTCCGGGGGGCCCAGACCCAATAGGAAGGCGTGGGCTATATATAGCACACGAATATGTGGGAATCGGGCGAAATTCTAGTTTTTTGGCCGTAAAATGCAAAACAACGAGGAACGGCCATGGCGGGGCAGTGACTATGGTTCCTTAGGACGTATTTGATGGCCTAAATAAATGTTAGGCGATCGGGGTCCTGGGGGCCCGGACCCACTCGGAAGGCGAGGGCTTAGCACACGATAATATGGGAATTGGGCGGAATTCTAGTTTTTATGCCGTAAAACGCAAAACAACAAGGAACGGCCATAGTGGGGCGGTGACTATGGTTCCTTAGGTCGTATTTGATGGCCCAGAATAATTTTAGGCGATTGGGGTCCGGAGGCCCGGACCCACTCGGAAGGCGTGGGCTATAACACACCAATATATGGGAATCGGGCAGAATTCTAGTTTTTTGACCGTAAAACGTAAAAGAACAAGGAACGGCCATGGTGAGGCGGTGACTATGGTTCCTTTGGTCATATTCGATGGCCCCGAATAATTTTAGGTGATCGGGGTCCTGAGGCTCGGACCCACTCGGAAGGCAGGGGCTATAGCACATGAAAATATGGGAATCGGGCAAAATTCTAGTTTGTTTGCCGTAAATTGCAAAACAACGAGGAACGACCACGGCGGGGTGTTGACTATGGTTCCTTAGTTCATATTTGATGGCTCAAAAAAGGTTTAGGCGATCGGGGTCTGGGGGTCCCGGTCCTACTCAGAAGGCGTGGGCTATAACACACGAAAATATGAACTAAGGAACTAAGGATCCACTCGGAAGGCATGGGCTATAGCACACGAATATATGGGAATTGGGCGGAATTCTCGTTTTTAGGCCGTAAAATGCAAAAAATGAGGAACGGTCATGGAGGGGCGGTAACTATGGTTCCTTAGGTCGTATTTGATAGCCCGGAAATATTTTAGGCGATCGAGGTCCAGGGGGCCTGGAACCCACTAGGAAGGAGTGGGCTATAGCACACGAATATATGGGAATCGAGCGAAATTCTAGTTTTTTGGCCATAAAATGCAAAACAACGAGGAACGGCCATGGCGGGGAGGTGACTATGGTTCCTTAGGTCGTATTTGTTGGATCGGAAAAATTTTAGGCGATCGGGGTACGGGGGGCCCGTTCCCACTCAGAAGGCGTGGGCTATAGCACACGAATATATGGGAATTGGGTGGAATTCTAGATTTTGGCCGTAAAACGCAAAACAACGAGGAACGGCCATGGCGTGGCGGTGACTATGGTTCCTTAGGTCGTATTTGATGGCCCCGAATAATTTTAGGCGATCAGGGACCGGGGGCCAGGACCAACTCGGAAGGCATGGGCTATAGCACACGAAAATATGGGAATCGGGCGAAATTCTAGTTTTTTGGACGTAAATGCAAAACAACGAGGAACGGCCATGGCTGGGCGGTGACTATGGTTCCTTAGGTTGTATTTTATGGCCCGGAATAATTTTAGGCGATCGAGGTCCGGGGGCCCGGACCTACTCGGAAGGCGTGGGCTATAGCATACAAAAATATGGGAATCGGGCGGAATTCTAGTTTTTTGGCCGTATAACGTAAGAAACGAGGAACGGTCATGGAGGGGCGGTGACTATGGTTCGATAGGTCGTATTTGATAGCCCAGAAATATTTTAGGCGATCGGGGTCCGGGGGGCCCGGAACTCACTAGGAAGGCGTGGGCTATAACACACGAATATATGGGAATCGGGCGGTATTCTAGTTTTTTGGCCGTAAAATGCAAAATATCGAGGAACGACCATGGCAGGGCGGTGACTATGGTTCCTTAGGTCGTATTTGATAGCCTGGAAAAATGTTAGGCAATCGGGGTTCGGGGTCTTAAACCCACACGGAAGGCATGGGTTATAGCACACGAAAATATGGGAATCAAGCAAAATTCTAGTTTTTTGGTCCCAAAAAGCAAAACAATGAGGAACGTTCTTGGCAGGGCGGTGACTATGGTTCCTTCGGTCGTATTTGATAACCCGTAAATATTTTAGGCGATCGGGGTCCGGGAGGCCCGGAACCCACTAGGAAGACGTGGGTTATAGCACACGAATATATGGGAATCAGGCGGAATTCTAGTTTTTCTGCCGTAAAATGCAAAACAACGAGGAACGGCCATGGCGGGGAGGTGACTATGGTTCCTTTGGTCGTATTCGATGGCCCCGAATAATTTTAGGTGATCGGGGTCCGGGGGCTCGGACCCACTCGGAAGGCAGGGGCTATAGCACATGAAAATATGGGAATCGGGCAAAATTCTAGTTTTTTTGCCGTAAATTGCAAAACAACGAGGAACGACCACGGCGGGGCAGTGACTATGGTTTCTTAGTTCATATTTTATGGCTCGAAAAAGGTTTAGGCGATCGGGGTCTGGGGGTCCCGGTCCTACTCAGAAGGCGTGGGCTATAACACACGAAAATATGAACTAAGGAACTAAGGATCCACTCGGAAGGCATGGGCTATAGCACACGAATATATGGGAATTGGGCGGAATTCTCGTTTTTAGGCCGTAAAATGCAAAAAATGAGGAACGGTCATGGAGGGGCGGTAACTATGGTTCCTTAGGTCGTATTTGATAGCCCGGAAATATTTTAGGCGATCGGGGTCCAGGGGGCCTGGAACCCACTAGGAAGGAGTGGGCTATAACACACGAATATATGGGAATCGAGCGAAATTCTAGTTTTTTGGCCATAAAATGCAAAACAACGAAGAACGGCCATGGCGGGGAGGTGACTATGGTTCCTTAGGTCGTATTTGATGGATCGGAAAAATTTTAGGCGATCGGGGTACGGGGGCCCGGTCCCACTCAGAAGGCGTGGGCTATAGCACACGAATATATGGGAATTGAGTGGAATTCTAGTTTTTTGGCCGTAAAATGCAAAACAACGAGGAATGGCCATGGCGTGGTGGTGACTATGGTTCCTTAGGTCGTATTTGATGGCCTCGAATAATTTTAGGCGATCGGGGTCCGGGGGCCAGGACCCATTCGGAAGGCATGGGCTATAGCACACGAAAATATGGGAATCGGGCAAAATTCTAGTTTTTTTTTTGCCGTAAATGCAAAAAAACGGGGAACGGCCACGGCTGGGTGGTGACTATGGTTTCTTAGGTCGTATTTAATTACCCGGAATCGCCGACCCACTCGGAAGGCATGGGCTATAGCACATGAACATATGGGAATTGGGCGGAATTCTACTTTTTTGGCAGTAAAATGCAAAAAACGAGGAACGGTCATGGAGGGGCGGTGACTATGGTTCCTTAGGTCGTATTTGATAGCCCGGAAATATTTTAGGCGATCGGGGTCCAGGGGGCCCGGAACTCACTAGGAAGGCGTGGGCTATAACACACGAATATATGTGAATCGGGCGGAATTCTAGTTTTTTGGCCGTAAAATGCAAAATATCGAGGAACGACCATGGCAGGGCGGTGACTATGGTTCCTTAGGTCGTATTTGATAGCCTGGAAAAATGTTAGGCAATCGGGGTTCGGGGTCTCAAACCCACACGGAAGGCATGGGTTATAGCACACGAAAATATGGGAATCAGGCAAAATTCTAGTTTTTTGGTCCCAAAAAGCAAAACAATGAGGAACGTTCTTGGCAGGGCGGTGACTATGGTTCCTTCGGTCGTATTTGATAACTCGTAAATATTTTAGGCGATCGGGGTCCGGGAGGTCCGGAACCCACTAGGAAGACGTGGGTTATAGCACACGAATATATGGGAATCAGGCGGAATTCTAGTTTTTCTGCCGTAAAATGCAAAACAACGAGGAACGGCCATGGCGGGGAGGTGACTATGGTTCCTTTGGTCGTATTCGATGGCCCCGAATAATTTTAGGTGATCGGGGTCCGGGGGCTCGGACCCACTCGGAAGACAGGGGCTATAGCACATGAAAATAAGGGAATCGGGCAAAATTCTAGTTTTTTTGCCGTAAATTGCCAAACAACGAGGAACGACCACGGCGGGGCAGTGACTATGGTTCCTTAGTTCATATTTTATGGCTCGGAAAAGGTTTAGGCGATCGGGGTCTGGGGGTCCTACTCAGAAGGCGTGGGCTATAACACACGAAAATATGAACTAAGGAACTAAGGATCCACTCGGAAGGCATGGGCTATAACACACGAATATATGGGAATTGGGCGGAATTCTCGTTTTTAGGCCGTAAAATGCAAAAAATGAGGAACGGTCTTGGGGGGGCGGTAACTATGGTTCCTTAGGTCATATTTGATAGCCCGGAAATATTTTAGGCGATCGGGGTCCAGGGGGCCTGGAACCCACTAGGAAGGTGTGGGCTATAGCACACGAATATATGGGAATCGAGCGAAATTCTAGTTTTTTGGCCATAAAATGCAAAACAACGAGGAACGGCCATGGCGGGGAGGTGACTATGGTTCCTTAGGTCGTATTTGATGGATCGGAAAAATTTTAGGCGATCGGGGTACGGGGGGCCCGGTCCCACTCAGAAGGCGTAGGCTATAGCACACGAATATATGGGAATTGTGTGGAATTCTAGTTTTTTGGTCGTAAAATGCAAAACAACGAGGAATGGCCATGGCATGGCGGTGACTATGGTTCCTCAGGTCGTATTTGATGGCCCCGAATAATTTTAGGCGATCGGGGTCCGGGGGCCAGGACCCAGTCGGAAGGCATGGGCTATAGCACACGAAAATATGGGAATCGGGCGAAATTCTAGTTTTTTAGACGTAAATGCAAAACAACGAGGAACGGCCACGGCTGGGCGGTGACTATGGTTCCTTAGGTTGTATTTGATGGCCCGGAATAATTTTAGGCGATCGAGGTCCGGGGGCCCGGACCTACTCAGAAGGCGTGGGCTATAGCGTACGAAAATATGGGAATCGGGCGGAATTCTAGTTTTTTGGCCGTATAACGCAAGAAACGAGGAATGGTCATGGAGGGGCGGTGACTATGGTTCGATAGGTGGTATTTGATAGCCCAGAAATATTTTAGGCGATCGGGGTCCGGGGGGCCCGGAACTCACTAGGAAGGCGTGGGCTATAACACACGAATATATGGGAATCGGGCGGAATTCTAGTTTTTTGGCCGTAAAATGCAAAATATCGAGGAACGACCATGGCGGGGCGGTCACTATGGTTCCTTAGGACGTATTTGATAGCCTGGAAAAATGTTAGGCAATCGGGGTTCGGGGTCTCAGACCCACTCGGAAGGCATGGGTTATAGCACACGAAAATATGGGAATCGGGCAAAATTCTAGTTTTTTGGTCGTAAAAAGCAAAACAATGAGGAACGGTCTTGGCAGGGCGGTGACTATGGTTCCTTCGGTCGTATTTGATAACCCGTAAATATTTTAGGCGATCGGGGTCCGGGAGGCCCGGAACCCACTAGGAAGACGTGGGTTATAGCACACGAATATATGGGAATCATGCGGAATTCTAGTTTTTCTGCCGTAAAATGCAAAACAACGAGGAACGGTCATGGCAGGGCGGTGACTATGGTTCCTTAGGTCGTATTTGATAGCCCAGAAAATTTTTAGGCGATCGGGGTCCGGGGGGCCCAGACCCACTAGGAAGGCGTGGGCTATATATAGCACACGAATATGTGGGAATCGGGCGAAATTCTAGTTTTTTGGCCGTAAAATGCAAAACAACGAGGAACGGCCATGGCGGGATAGTGACTATGGTTCCTTAGGACGTATTTGATGGCCTAAATAAATGTTAGGCGATCAGGGTCCGGGGGGCCCGGACCCACTCGGAAGGCGAGGGCTTAGCACACGATAATATGGGAATTGGGCGGAATTCTAGTTTTTATGCCGTAAAACGCAAAACAACAAGGAACGGCCATGGTGGGGCGGTGACTATGGTTCCTTAGGTCGTATTTGATGGCCCAAAATAATTTTAGGCGATTGGGGTCTGGGGGCCCGGACCCACTCGGAAGGCGTGGGCTATAACACACCAATATATGGGAATCGGGGTGAATTCTAGTTTTTTGACCGTAAAACGCAAAAGAACGAGGAACGGCCATGGTGAGGCGGTGACTATGGTTCCTTTGGTCATATTCGATGGCCCCAAATAATTTTAGGTGATCGGGGTCCGGGGGCTCGGACCCACTCGGAAGGCAGGGGCTATAGCACATGAAAATATGGGAATCGGGCAAAATTGTAGTTTTTTTGTCGTAAAAAGCAAAACAACGAGGAACGGTCATGGCAGGGCGGTGATTATGGTTCCTTAGGTCGTATTTGATAGCCCAGAAAATTTTTAGGCGATTGGGGTCCGGGGGACCCAGACCCACTAGGAAGGCGTGGGCTATATATAGCACACGAATATATGGGAATCGGGCGAAATTCTAATTTTTTGGCCGTAAAACGCAAAACAACGAGGAACAGCTATGGCGGGGCGGCGACTATGGTTCCTTAGGTCGTATTTGATGGCCTGGAAAAATGTTAGGCAATCCTGTTTTGGGGGACCCGGGCCCACTCGGAAGGCATGGACTATGGCACACGAATATATGGAAATCGGGCAAAATTCTAATTTTTTGGTCGTAAAAAGCAAAACAACGAGGAACGGTCATGGCAGGGCGGTGACTATGGTTCCTTAGGTCATATTTGATAGCCCAGAAAATTTTTAGGCGATCGGGGTCCGGGGGCCCAGACCCACTAGGAAGGCGTGGGCTATATATAGCACACGAATATGTGGGAATCAGGCGAAATTCTAGTTTTTTGGCCTTAAAATGCAAAACAACGAGGAACGGCCATGGCGGGGCAGTGACTATGGTTCCTTAGGACGTATTTGATGGCATAAATAAATGTTAGGCGATCGGGGTCCGGGGGGCCCGGACTCACTCGGAAGGCGAGGGCTTAGCACACGATAATATGGGAATTGGGCGGAATTCTAGTTTTTATGCCGTAAAACGCAAAACAACAAGGAACGGCCATGGTGGGGCGGTGACTATGGTTCCTTAGGTCGTATTTGATGGCCCAGAATAATTTTAGGCGATTGGGGTCCGGGGGCCCGGACCCACTCGGAAGGCGTGGGCTATAACACACCAATATATGGGAATCGGGCAGAATTCTAGTTTTTTGACCGTAAAACGCAAAAGAACGAGGAACGGCCATGGCGGGGAGGTGACTATGGTTCCTTTGGTCGTATTCGATGGCCCCGAATAATTTTAGGTGATCGGGGTCCGGGGGCTCGGACCCACTCGGAAGGCAGGGGCTATAGCACATGAAAATATGGGAATCGGGCAAAATTCTAGTTTTTTTGCCGTAAATTGCAAAACAACGAGGAACGACCACGGCGGGGTGTTGACTATGGTTCCTTAGTTCATATTTGATGGCTCGAAAAAGGTTTAGGCGATCGGGGTCTGGGGGTCCCGGTCCTACTCAGAAGGCGTGGGCTATAACACACGAAAATATGAACTAAGGAACTAAGGATCCACTCGGAAGGCATGGGCTATAGCACACGAATATATGGGAATTGGGCGGAATTCTCGTTTTTAGGCCGTAAAATGCAAAAAATGAGGAACGGTCATGGAGGGGCGGTAACTATGGTTCCTTAGGTCATATTTGATAGCCCGGAAATATTTTAGGCGATCGGGGTCCAGGGGGCCTGGAACCCACTAGGAAGGAGTGGGCTATAGCACACGAATATATGGGAATCGAGCGAAATTCTAGTTTTTTGGCCATAAAATGCAAAACAACGAGGAACGGCCATGGCGGGGAGGTGACTATGGTTCCTTAGGTCGTATTTGATGGATCGGAAAAATTTTAGGCGATCGGGGTACGGGGGCCCGGTCCCACTCAGAAGGCGTGGGCTATAGCACACGAATATATGGGAATTGGGTGGAATTCTAGATTTTGGCCGTAAAATGCAAAACAACGAGGAACGGCCATGGCGTGGCGGTGACTATGGTTCCTTAGGTCGTATTTGATGGCCCCGAATAATTTTAGGCGATCAGGGTCCGGGGGCCAGGACCCACTCGGAAGGCATGGGCTATAACACGAAAATATGGGAATCGGGCAAAATTCTAGTTTTTTGGACGTAAATGCAAAACAACGAGGAACGGCCATGGCTGGGCGGTGACTATGGTTCCTTAGGTTGTATTTGATGGCCCGGAATAATTTTAGACGATCGAGGTCCGGGGGCCCGGACCTACTCGGAAGGCGTGGGCTATAGCATACAAAAATATGGGAATCGGGCGAAATTCTAGTTGTTTGGCCGTATAACGCAAGAAACGAGGAACGGTCATGGAGGGGCGGTGACTATGGTTCGATAGGTCGTATTTGATAGCCCAGAAATATTTTAGGCGATCGGGGTCCGGGGGGCCCGGAACTCACTAGGAAGGCGTGGGCTATAACACACGAATATATGGGAATCGGGCGGAATTCTAGTTTTTTGGCCGTAAAATGCAAAATATCGAGGAACGACCATGGCAGGGCGGTGACTATGGTTCCTTAGGTCGTATTTGATAGCCTGGAAAAATGTTAGGCAATCGGGGTTCGGGGTCTCAAACCCACACGGAAGGCATGGGTTATAGCACACGAAAATATGGGAATCAGGCAAAATTCTAGTTTTTTGGTCCCAAAAAGCAAAACAAAGAGGAACGTTCTTGGCAGGGCGGTGACTATGGTTCCTTCGGTCGTATTTGATAACCCGTAAATATTTTAGGCGATCGGGGTCCGGGAGGCCCGGAACCCACTAGGAAGACGTGGGTTATAGCACACGAATATATGGGAATCAGGCGGAATTCTAGTTTTTCTGCCGTAAAATGCAAAACAACGAGGAACGGCCATGGCGGGGAGGTGACTATGGTTCCTTTGGTCGTATTCGATGGCCCCGAATAATTTTAGGTGATCGGGGTCCGGGGGCTCGGACCCACTCGGAAGGCAGGGGCTATAGCACATGAAAATAAGGGAATCGGGCAAAATTCTAGTTTTTTTGCCGTAAATTGCCAAACAACGAGGAACGACCACGGCGGGGCAGTGACTATGGTTCCTTAGTTCATATTTTATGGCTCGGAAAAGGTTTAGGCGATCGGGGTCTGGGGGTCCCGGTCCTACTCAGAAGGCGTGGGCTATAACACACGAAAATATGAACTAAGGAACTAAGGATCCACTCGGAAGGCATGGGCTATAACACACGAATATATGGGAATTGGGCGGAATTCTCGTTTTTAGGCCGTAAAATGCAAAAAATGAGGAACGGTCTTGGGGGGCGGTAACTATGGTTCCTTAGGTCGTATTTGATAGCCCGGAAATATTTTAGGCGATCGGGGTCCAGGGGGCCTGGAACCCACTAGGAAGGAGTGGGCTATAGCACACGAATATATGGGAATCGAGCGAAATTCTAGTTTTTTGGCCATAAAAAGCAAAACAACGAGGAACGGCCATGGCGGGGAGGTGACTATGGTTCCTTAGGTCGTATTTGATGGATCGGAAAAATTTTAGGCGATCGGGGTACGGGGGGCCCGGTCCCACTCAGAAGGGGTGGGCTATAGCACACGAATATATGGGAATTGTGTGGAATTCTAGTTTTTTGGCCGTAAAATGCAAAACAACGAGGAATGGCCATGGCATGGCGGTGACTATAGTTCCTTAGGTCGTATTTGATGGCCCCGAATAATTTTAGGCGATCGGGGTCGGGGGGCCAGGACCCACTCGGAAGGCATGGGCTATAGCACACGAAAATGTGGGAATCGGGCGAAATTCTAGTTTTTTAGACGTAAATGCAAAATAACGAGGAACGGCCACGGCTAGGCAGTGACTATGGTTCCTTAGGTTGTATTTGATGGCTCGGAATAATTTTAGGCGATCGAGGTCCGGGGGCCCGGACCTACTCGGAAGGCGTGGGCTATAGCATACGAAAATATGGGAATCGGGCGGAATTCTAGTATTTTGGCCGTATAACGCAAGAAACGAGGAACGGTCATGGAGGGGCGGTGACTATGGTTCGATAGGTGGTATTTGATAGCCCAGAAATATTTTAGGCGATCGGGGTCCGGGGGGCCCAGAACTCATTAGGAAGGCGTGGGCTATAACACACGAATATATGGGAATCGGGCGGAATTCTAGTTTTTTGGCCGTAAAATGCAAAATATCGAGGAACGACCATGGCGGGGCGGTGACTATGGTTCCTTAGGTCGTATTTGATAGCCTGGAAAAATGTTAGGCAATCGGGGTTCGGGGTATCAGACCCACTCGGAAGGCATGGGTTATAGCACACAAAAATATGGGAATCGGGCAAAATTCTAGTTTTTTGGTTATAAAAAGCAAAACAATGAGGAACGGTCTTGGCAGGGCGGTGACTATGGTTCCTTCGGTCGTATTTGATAACCCGTAAATATTTTAGGCGATCGGGGTCCGGGAGGCCCGGAACCCACTAGGAAGACGTGGGTTATAGCACACGAATATATGGGAATCATGCGGAATTCTAGTTTTTCTGCCGTAAAACGCAAAACAACGAGGAACGGCCATGGAGGGGCGGTGACTATGGTTCCTTAGGTCGTATTTGATAGCCTGGAAAAATTTTAGGCAATCGGGGTCCAGGGGCTGGGACCCACTCGGAAGGCATGGGCTATAGCACACGAAAATGTGGGAATCGGGCGAAATTCTAGTTTTTTAGACGTAAATGCAAAATAACGAGGAACGGCCACGGCTAGGCAGTGACTATGGTTCCTTAGGTTGTATTTGATGGCTCGGAATAATTTTAGGCGATCGAGGTCCGGGGGCCCGGACCTACTCGGAAGGCGTGGGCTATAGCATACGAAAATATGGGAATCGGGCGGAATTCTAGTATTTTGGCCGTATAACGCAAGAAACGAGGAACGGTCATGGAGGGGCGGTGACTATGGTTCGATAGGTGGTATTTGATAGCCCAGAAATATTTTAGGCGATCGGGGTCCGGGGGGCCCAGAACTCATTAGGAAGGCGTGGGCTATAACACACGAATATATGGGAATCGGGCGGAATTCTAGTTTTTTGGCCGTAAAATGCAAAATATCGAGGAACGACCATGGCGGGGCGGTGACTATGGTTCCTTAGGTCGTATTTGATAGCCTGGAAAAATGTTAGGCAATCGGGGTTCGGGGTATCAGACCCACTCGGAAGGCATGGGTTATAGCACACAAAAATATGGGAATCGGGCAAAATTCTAGTTTTTTGGTTGTAAAAAGCAAAACAATGAGGAACGGTCTTGGCAGGGCGGTGACTATGGTTCCTTCGGTCGTATTTGATAACCCGTAAATATTTTAGGCGATCGGGGTCCGGGAGGCCCGGAACCCACTAGGAAGACGTGGGTTATAGCACACGAATATATGGGAATCATGCGGAATTCTAGTTTTTCTGCCGTAAAATGCAAAACAACGAGGAACGGCCATGGCGGGGCGGTAACTATGGTACCTTAGGTTGTATTTGATGGCCCCGAATAATTTTAGGCGATCGGGGTCCGGGGGCCCGAACCCACTCGGAAGGCATGGGCTATAGCAAACGAAAATATGGGAATCAGGCGGAATTCTAGTTTTTTGGCCATAAAACGCAAAACAACGAAGAACGGCCATGGCGGGGCGGTGACTATGGTTCCTTAGGTCGTATTTGATAGCCCAAAAATATTTAAGGCAATCGGGGTCCGGGGGGTCCGGAACCCACTAGGAAGGCGTGGGCTATAGCACACGAATATATGGGAATCGGGCGGAATTCTAGTTTTTTGCCCGCAAAATGCAAAAAAACGAGGAAGGCCATGGCGGGGCGGTGACTATGGTACTTAGGGTTTATTTGATGGCCCCGAATAATTTTAGGCGATCGGGGTCTGGGGACCCGAACCCACTCGGAAGGCATGGGCTATAGCAAACGAAAATATGGGAATCAGGCGGAATTCTAGTTTTTTGGCCATAAAACGCAAAACAACGAAGAACGGCCATGGCGGGGCGGTGACTATGGTTCCTTAGGTCGTATTTGATAGCCCAAAAATATTTTAGGCTATTGGGGTCTGGAGGGGTCCGGAACCCACTAGGAAGGCGTGGGCTATAGCACACGAATATATGGAAATCGGGCGGAATTCTAGTTTTTTGGCCGTAAAACGCAAAACAATGAGGAACGGCCATGGCAGGGCGGTGACTAAGGTTCCTTAGGCCGTATTTGATGGCCCAGATTAATTTTAGGCGATCGGGGTCCGGGGGCCAGGACCCACTCGGAAGGCATTGGCTATAGCGCACGAAAATATGGCAATCGGGCGGAATTCTAGTTTTTTGGCCGTAAAACGCAAAACAACGAAGAACGGCCATGGCGGGGCGGTGACTATGGTTCCTTAGGTCGTATTTGATAGGTCAAAAATATTTTAGGCAATCGGGGTCCGGGGGTCCGGAACCCACTAGGAAGGCGTGGGCTATAGCACACGAATATATGGAAATCGGGCGGAATTCTAGTTTTTTGGCCGTAAAACGCAAAACAATGAGGAACGGCCATGGCGGGGCGGTGACTATTGTACCTTAGGTCGTATTTGATGGCCCCAAATAATTTTAGGCGATCGGGGTCCGGGGGCCCGGACCCACTCGGAAGGCGTGGGCTATAGCTCACGAAAATATGGGAATCGAGCGAAATTCTAGTTTTTTGGCTATAAAATGCAAAACAACGCGGAACGGTCACGACGTGGCGGTGACTATGGTTCCTTAGGTCGTATTTGATGGCCCAGAATAATTTTAGGCGATCGAGGTCCGGGCCCCCGACCCACTCGGAAGGCGTGGGCTATAGCACACCAATATATGGGAATCGGGTGGAATTCTAGTTTTTTTGCAGTAAAAATAAAATAACGAGGAACGTCCATGGCGGGGCGGTGACTATGGTTCCTTAGGTCGTTTTTGATAGCCCAGAAATATTTTAGGCGATCGGGGTCCGGTGGGCCCGGAACCCACTAGGAAGGCATGGGCTATAGCACACGAATATATGGGAATCGGGCGGAATTCTAGTTTTTTGGCCGTAAAACTCAAAACAACGAGGAATGGCCATGGTGGGGCGGTGACTATGGTTAGTTAGGTCGTATTTGATGGCCCCGAATAATTTTAGGTGATCGGGGTCCGGGGGCCCGGACCCACTCGGAAGGCGTGGCCTATAGCACACGAATATATAGGAATCGGGCGGAATTCTAGTTTTTTGGCCGTAAAATGCAAAACAACGATGAACGGCCATGGCAGGGCGGTGACTATTGTTCTTTAGGATGTATTTGATGGCTCGGAAAATTTTAGGCGATTGGGGTATGGGGGGTCGGTCCCACTCAGAAGGCGTGGGCTATAACACACGAATATATGGGAATTGGGCAAAATTCTAGTTTTTTGGCCGTAAAATGCAAAACAACAAGGAACGGCCACGGCGGGGCGGTGACTATGGCTCCTAAGGTCGTATTTGATGGCTCGAAAAAAGTTTAGGCGATCGGGGTACGAGAGGCCCGGACCCACTCGGAAGGCGTGGGCTATAGCACACGAAAATATGGGAATCGGGCGGAATTCTAGTTTTTTGGCCGTAAAACGCAAAACAATGCGGAACGGCCATGGCGGGGCGGTGACTATGGTTCCTTAGGTCGTATTTGATAGAGAAAAAATATTTTAGGCGATCAGGGTCCGGCGGGACCGGAACCCGCTAGGAAGGCGTGGGCTATAGCACAAGAATATATGGGAATCGGGCGGAATTCCAGTTTTTTGGTCGTAAAACGCAAAACAACGAGGAACAGACATGGCGGGGCGGTGACTATGGTTCCTTAGTTTGTATTTGATGGCCCAGAATAATTTTAGGCGATCGAGGTCCGGGGGCCCGGACCTACTCGGAAGGCGTGGGCTATAGCATACGAAAATATGGTAATCGGGCAGAATTCTAGTTTTTTGGCCGTAAAATGCAAAACAACGAGGAACGGCCATGGCGGGGCGATGACTATTGTTCCTTAGGTCGTATTTGATGGCCCTGAATAATTTTAGGCGATCGGGGTCCGGGGGCCTGGACCCACTCGGAAGGCATGGGCTATAGTTCACGAAAATATGGGAATCGAGCGAAATTCTAGTTTTTTGGCTGTAAAATGCAAAAGAACGAGGAACGGCCAAGGTGGGGCGGTGACTATAGTTCTTTAGGATGTATTTGATGGCTCGAAAAAAGTTTAGGCGATCGGGGTATGGGGGGCCGGTCCCACTCAGAAGGCGTGGGCTATAACACATGAATATATGGGAATTGGGCAAAATTCTAGTTTTTTGGCCGTAAAATGCAAAACAACAAGGAACGGCCACGGCGGGGCGGTGACTATGGCTCCTAAGGTCGTATTTGATGGCTCGGAAAAAGTTTAGGCGATCGGGGTACGAGGGGCCCGGACCCACTCGGAAGGCGTGGGCTATAGCACACGAAAATATGGGAATCGGGCGGAATTCTAGTTTTTTGGCCGTAAAACGCAAAACAATGCGGAACGGCCATGGCGGGGTGGTGACTATGGTTCCTTAGGTCGTATTTGATAGAGAAAAAATATTTTAGGCGATCGGGGTCCGGCGGGACCGGAACCCGCTAGGAAGGCGTGGGCTATAGCACAAGAATATATGGGAATCGGGCGGAATTCTAGTTTTTTGATCGTAAAACGCAAAACAACGAGGAACGGACATGGCGGGGCGGTGACTATGGTTCCTTAGTTTGTATTTGATGGCCCGGAATAATTTTAGGCGATCGAGGTCTGGGGGCCCGGACCTACTCGGAAGGCGTGGGCTATAGCATACGAAAATATGGTAATCGGGCAGAATTCTAGTTTTTTGGCCGTAAAATGCAAAACAACGAGGAACGGCCATGGCGGTGTGATGACTATGGTTCCTTAGGTCGTATTTGATTCCCCTGAATAATTTTAGGCGATCGGGGTCCGGGGGCCCGGACCCACTCGGAAGGCATGGGCTATAGTTCACTAAAATATGGGAATCGAGCGAAATTCTAGTTTTTTGGCTGTAAAATGCAAAACAATGAGGAACGGCCAAGGTGGGGCGGTGACTATGGTTCTTTAGGTCGTATTTGACGGCTCAGAAAAATTTTAGATGATCGGGGTACGGGGGGCCCAGTCCCACTCGGAAGGCGTGGGCTATAGCACACGAATATATGGGAATCAGGCGGAATTCTAGTTTTTTGGCCGTAAAATGCAAAACAACGAGGAACGGCCATGGCGGGGCGGTGACTATGGTTCCTTGGGTCGTATTTGAAGGTCCCAAATAATTTTAGGCAATCAGGGTCTGGGGGCCCGGACCCACTCGGAAGGCATGGTCTATAGCACACGATAATATGGGAATCGGGCGAAATTCCAGTTTTTTGGCCGTAAATGCAAAACAACGAGGAATGGCCATGGCTGGGCGGTGACTATGGTTCCTTAGGTCGTATTTGATGGCCCGAAATAATTTTAAGAGATCGGGGTATGGGTGGCCCGGAGCCACTCGGAAGGCGTGGGCTATAGCACACGAATATAAGGGAATTGGGTGGAATTCTAGTTTTTTGGCCGTAAAACGCAAAAAACGAGGATCGGTCATGGAGGGGCGGTGACTATGGTTCCTTCGGTTGTATTTGATATCCCGGAAATATTTTAGGCGATCGGGGTTCGGGGGGCCCCGGAACCCACTAGGAAGGCGTGGGCTATAACACACGAATATATGGGAATCTGGCGGAATTCTAGTTTTTTGGCCGTAAAATGCAAAATAAAGAGGAACGGCCATGGCAGGGCGGTAACTATGGTTCATTAGGACGTATTTGATGGCCCAAAAAAATTTTAGGCGATCGGGGTCTGGGCCCCCTGGACCCACTCGGAAGGCATGGGCTTAGCACACGAAAATATGGGAATCTTGCGGAATTCTAGTTTTTTGTCCGTAGAACGCAAAACAACAAGGAACGGCCATGGTGGGGCGGTGACTATGGTTCCTTAGGTCGTATTTGATGGCCCAGAATAATTTTAGGCGATCGAGGTCCGGGGGCCCGGTCCCACTCGGAAGGCGTGGGCTATAGCACACGAATATATGGGAATCTGGCGGAATTCTAGTTTTTTGGCCGTAAAATGCAAAATAAAGAGGAACGGCCATGGCGGGGCGGTAACTACGGTTCCTTAGGACGTATTTGATGGCCCAAAATAATTTTAGGCGATCGGGGTCCGGGCCCCCCGGACCCACTCGGAAGGCATGGGCTTAGCACACGAAAATATGGGAATCTTGCGGAATTCTAGTTTTTTGTCCGTAGAACGCAAAACAACAAGGAACGGCCATGGTGGGGCAGTGACTATGGTTCCTTAGGTCGTATTTGATGGCCCAGAATAATTTTAGGCGATCGAGGTCCGGGGGCCCGGACCCACTCGGAAGGCGTGGGCTATAGCACACAAATATCTGAGAATCGGGCGGAATTCTAGTTTTTTGGCCGTAAAACGCAAAAGAACGAGGAATGGCCATGGTGGGGCAGTGACTATGGTTCTTTGGCTCGTATTTGATAACCCCGAATAATTTTAGGCTATCGGGGTCCGGGGGCTCGAACCCACTCGGAAGGCAGGGGCTATACTACATAAAAATTAGGGAATCGGGCAAACTTCTAGTTTTTTTTGCCGTAAATGCAAAAAAACGAGGAACGGCCACGGCTGGGCAGTGACTATGGTTTCTTAGGTCGTATTTGATTGCCCGAAATAATTTTAGGCTATCGGGGTCCGGGTGGCCCAGACCCACTCGGAAGGGGTGGGCTATAGCACATGAACATATGGGAATTGGGCGGAATTCTACTTTTTTGGCAGTAAAATGCAAAAAACGAGGAACGGTCATGGAGGGGCGGTGACTATGGTTCCTTAGGTCGTATTTGATAGCTCGAAAATATTTTAGGCGATCGGGGTCCGGGGGCCCGGAACCCACTAAGAAGTCGTGGGCTATAGCACACGAATATATGGGAATCAGGCGGAATTCTAGATTTTTGGCCGTAAAATGCAAAATAATGAGGAATGGCCATGGCGGGGCGGTGACTATGGTTCCTTAGGTTATATTTGATAGCCTGGAAAAATGTTAGGCAATCAGGGATGGGGGCTCGGACCCACTCAGAAGGCATGGGCTATAGTACACGAAAATATGGGAATCGGGCAAAATTCAAGTTTTTTGGCCGTAAAACGCAAAACAACGAGGAAAGGCCATTGTTGGGCGGTGACTATGGTTCCTTAGTTCGTATTTGATGGCCTGAAAAAATGTTAAGCAATCGGGGTTCGGGGGGCCCGGACCCACTAGGAAGGCGTGGGCAATATATAGTACACGAATATAGGGGAATCAAGCGGAATTCTAGTTTTTTGGCCGTAAAACGCAAAACAACGAGGAACGGCCATGGCGGGGTGGTGACAATGGTTTCTTAGGTCGTATTTGATGGCCCAGAATAATTTTAGGTGTTAGGGGTCCGGGGGCCCGGGCCCACCCGCAAGGCATGGGCTAGCACACGAATATATGGGAATCGGGCGGAATTCTAGTTTTTTGGCCGTAAAACGCAAAACAACGAAGAACGGCCATGGCGGGGCGGTGACTATGGTTCCTTAGGTCGTATTTGATAGCCCAGAAATATTTAAGGCGATCGGGGTCCGGGGGGTCCGGAACCCACTAGGAAGGCGTGGGCTATAGCACACGAATATATGGGAATCGGGCGGAATTCTAGTTTTTTGCCCGCATAATGCAAAACAACGAGGAAGGCCATGGCGGGGCGGTGACTATGGTACCTTAGGGTTTATTTGATGGCCCCGAATAATTTTAGGCGATCGGGGTCTGGGGACCCGAACCCACTCGGAAGGCATGGGCTATAGCAAACGAAAATATGGGAATCAGGCGGAATTCTAATTTTTTGGCCATAAAACGCAAAACAACGAAGAACGGCCATGGCGGGGCGGTGACTATGGTTACTTAGGTCGTATTTGATAGCCCAGAAATATTTTAGGCTATTGGGGTCTGGAGGGGTCCGGAACCCACTAGGAAGGCGTGGGCTATAGCACACGAATATATGGAAATCGGGCGGAATTCTAGTTTTTTGGCCGTAAAACGCAAAACAATGAGGAACGGCCATGGCAGGGCGGTGACTAAGGTTCCTTAGGCCGTATTTGATGGCCCAGAATAATTTTAGGCGATCGGGGTCCGGGGGCCCGGACCCACTCGGAAGGCATTGGCTATAGCGCACGAAAATATGGCAATCGGGCAGAATTCTAGTTTTTTGGCCGTAAAACGCAAAACAACGAAGAACGGCCATGGCGGGGCGGTGACTATGGTTCCTTAGGTCGTATTTGATAGACCAAAAATATTTTAGGCGATCGGGGTCTGGGGGGTCCGGAACCCACTAGGAAGGCATGGGCTATAGCACACGAATATATGGGAATCGGGCGGAATTCTAGTTTTTTGCCCGCAAAATGCAAAACAACGAGGAAGGCCAAGGCGGGGCGGTGACTATTGTACCTTAGGTCATATTTGATGGCCCCGAATAATTTTAGGCGATCGGGGTCCAGGGGCCCGGACCCACTCAGAAGGCGTGGGCTATAGCTCACGAAAATATGGGAATCGAGCGAAATTCTAGTTTTTTGGCTATAAAATGCAAAACAACGCGGAACGGTCACGACGTGGCGGTGACTATGGTTCCTTAGGTCGTATTTGATGGCCCAGAATAATTTTAGGCGATCGAGGTCCGGGCCCCCGGAACCCACTAGGAAGGCATGGGCTATAGCACACGAATATATGGGAATCGGGCGGAATTCTAATTTTTTGGCCGTAAAACGCAAAACAACGAGGAATGGCCATGGTGGGGCAGTGACTATGGTTAGTAAGGTCGTATTTGATGGCCCCAAATAATTTTAGGTGATCGGGGTCCGGGGGCCCGGACCCACTCGGAAGGCGTGGCCTATAGCTCATGAAAATATGGGAATCGAGCGAAATTCTAGGTTTTTGGCCGTAAAATGCAAAACAACGATGAACGGCCATGGCAGGGCGGTGACAATAGTTCTTTAGGATTTATTTGATGGCTCGGAAAAGTTTAGGCGATCGGGGTATGGGGGGCCGGTCCCACTCAGAAGGCGTGGGCTATAACACACGAATATATGGGAATTGGGCAAAATTCTAGTTTTTTGGCCGTAAAATGCAAAACAACAAGGAACGGCCACGGCGGGTCGGTGACTATGGATCCTAAGGTCGTATTTGATGGCTCGGAAAAAGTTTAGGCGATCGGGGTACGAGGGGCCCGGACCCACTCGGAAGGCGTGGGCTATAGCACACGAAAATATGGGAATCGGGCGGAATTCTAGTTTTTTGGCCGTAAAACGCAAAACAATGCGGAACTGCCATGGCGGGGCGCTGACTATGGTTCCTTAGGTCGTATTTGATAGAGAAAAAATATTTTAGGCGATCAGGGTCCGGCGGGACCGGAACCCGCTAGGAAGGCGTGGGCTATAGCACAAGAATAAATGGGAATCGGGCGGAATTCTAGTTTTTTGGTCGTAAAACGCAAAACAACGAGGAACGGACATGGCGGGGCGGTGACTATGGTTCCTTAGTTTGTATTTGATGGCCCAGAATAATTTTAGGCGATCGAGGTCCGGGGGCCCGGACCTACTCGGAAGGCGTGGGCTATAGCATACGAAAATATGGTAATCGGGCAGAATTCTAGTTTTTTGGCCGTAAAATGCAAAACAACGAGGAACGGCCATGGCGGGGCGATGACTATTGTTCCTTAGGTCGTATTTGATGGCCCTGAATAATTTTAGGCGATCGGGGTCCGGGGGCCCGGACCCACTCGGAAGGCATGGGCTATAGTTCACGAAAATATGGGAATCGAGCGAAATAAGGAAAGGCCATTGTTGGGCGGTGACTATGGTTACTTAGTTCGTATTTGATGGCCTGAAAAAATGTTAAGCAATCGGGGTTCGGGGGGCTCGGACCCACTAGGAAGGCGTGGGCAATATATAGTACACGAATATAGGGGAATCAAGCGGAATTCTAGTTTTTTGGCCGTAAAACGCAAAACAACGAGGAACGGCCATGGCGGGGTGGTGACAATGGTTTCTTAGGTCGTATTTGATGGCCAGAATAATTTTAGGTGTTAGGGGTCCGGGGGCCCGGGCCCACTCGCAAGGCATGGGCTAGCACACGAATATATGGGAATCGGGCGGAATTCTAGTTTTTTGGCCGTAAAACGCAAAAGAATGAGGAACGGCCATGGCGGGGCAGTGACTATGGTTCCTTAGCTCATATTTGATGGCCCCGAATAATTATATGCGATCGGGGTCCGGGGGCTCGAACCCACTCGGAAGGCAGGGGCTATAGCACACGAAAATATGTGAATCGGGCGAAATTCTATTTTTTTGCCGTAAATGCAAAACAACGAGGAACGGCCACGGCTAGGCGGTGACTTTGGTTCCTTAGGTCATATTTGATTGCCCGGAATAACATTAGGCGATCAGCCCGGACCCACTCGGAAGGCGTGGGCTATAGCACATGAATATATGGGAATTGGGCGGAATTCTAGTTTTTTGGCCGTAAAATGCAAAAAATTGAGGAACGGTCATGGTGGGGCGGTGACTATGGTTCCTTAGGTCGTATTTGATAGCCCGGAAATATTTTAGGCGATCGGGGTCCGGGGGTCCCGGAACCCACTAGGAAGGCGTGGGCTATAGCACACGAATATATAGGAATCGGGCGGAATTCTAGTTTTTTGGCCGTAAAATGCAAAACAACAAGGAACGGCCATGGCGGGGCGGTGACTATGGTTCCTTAGGTCATATTTGATAGCCTGGAAAAATGTTAGGCAATCGGGGTTTGGGGGCTAGGCCCCACTCGGAAGGCATGGGCTATAGCACACGAAAATATGAGAATCGGGCAAAATTCTAGTTTTTTGGTCGTAAAAAGAAAAACAACGAGGAACGGTCATGGAAGGACGGTGACTATGGTTCCCTTAGGTCGTATTTGATAGCCCGGAAAAAATTTTGGCGATCGGGGTCCGGGGGCCCAGACCCACTAGGAAGGCGTGGGCTATATATAGCACACGAATATAGGGGAATCAGGCGGAATTCTAGTTTTTTGGCCGTAAAATGCAAAACAATGAGGAACGGCCATGGCGGGGCGGTGACTATGGTTCCTTAGGTCGTATTTGATGGCCCAGAATAATTTTTGGTGATAGGGGTTCGGGGGCCCGGGCCCACTCGCAAGGCATGGGCTAGCACACGAATATATGGGAATCGGGCGGAATTCTAGTTTTTTGGCCGTAAAATGCAAAAGAACAAGAAACGGCCATGGCGGGGCAGTGACTATGGTTCCTTAGGATGTATTTGATGGCCCAAATAAATTTTAGGTGATCAGGGTCCGGGGGCCCGGACCCACTCGTAAGGCGTGGGCTTAGCACACGAAAATATGGGAATCTGGCGGAATTCTAGTTTTTTGGCCGTAAAACGCAAAACAATGAGGAACGGCCATGGTGGGGCGGTGACTATGGTTCCTTAGGTCGTATTTGATGGCCAGAATAATTTTAGGCAATCGGGGTCCGAGGGTCCCGGAACCCACTAGGAAGGCGTGGGCTATAGCACACGAATATATGGGAATCGTGCGGAATTCTAGTTCTTTAGCCGTAAAACGCAAAATAACGAGGAATGGCCATGGCGGGGCGGTGACTATGGTTCCTTAGGTCATATTTGATAGCTTGGAAAAATGTTAGGCAATCAGGGTTTGGGGGCTCGGACCCACTCGGAAGGCATGGGCTATACAACACGAAAATATGGGAATCGTGCAAAAATCTAGTTTTTTTATCATAAAAAGCAAAACAACGAGGAATGGTCATGGTAGGGCGGTGACTATGGTTCTTTAGTTAGTATTTGATAGCCCGGAAAAATTTAAGGCGATCGGGGTTCGGGGGGCCCGGACCCACCAGGAAGGCGTGGGCTATATATAGCACACGAATATAGGTGAATCGGGAGGAATTCTAGTTTTTTGGCCATAAAATGCAAAATAACGAGGAACGGCCATGGCAGGGCGGTGACTATGGTTCCTTAAGTCGTATATCATGGCTCGCAAAAATTATAGGCGATCGGGGTACGGGGGGCCCAGTCCCACTCGGAAGGCGAGGGCTATAGCACACTAATATATGGGAATTGGGCGGAATTCTAGTTTTTTGGCCGTAAAACACAAAACAACAAGGAACGGCCATGGCGGGGCGGTGACTATGGTTCCTTAGGTCGTATTTGATGGCCCCGAATAATTTTAGGCGATCGGGGTCCGGGGGCCCGAACCCACTCGGAAGGCGTGGGCTATATAGCACACGAAAATATGGCAATCAGGCGAAATTCTAGTTTTTTGGCGTAAAACGCAAAAGAATGAGGAACGGCCCTGGCGGGGCAGTGACTATGGTTCCTCAGCTCGTATTTGATGGCCCCGAATAATTTTAGGCGATCGGGGTCCGGGGGCTCGAACCCACTCGGAAGGCAGGGGCAATAGTACACGAAAATATGGGAATCGGGCGAAATTCTAATTTTTTTGTCGTTAATGCAAAACAACGAGGAACGGCCATGGCTGGGCGGTGACTATGGTTCCTTAGGTCGTATTAGATTTCCTGGAATAATTTTAGGCGATCAGGGTCCGGGTGGCCCGGACCCACTCGGAAGGCGTGGGCTATAGCACATGAATATATGGGAATTGGGCAGAATTCTAGTTTTTTTGCCGTAAAATACAAAAAACGAGGAACAATCATGGCGGGGCGGTGCTATGGTTCGTTAGGTCGTATTTGATAGCCCGGAAATATTTTAGGCGATCGGGGTTCGGGGGTCCCGGAACCCACTAGGAAGGCGTGGGCTATAGCACACGAATATATGGGAATCGGGAGGAATTCTTATTTTTTGGCCGTAAAATGCAAAACAACGAGGAACGGCCATGGTGGGGCGGTGACTATGGTTCCTTAGGTCGTATTTGATGGCCCAGAATAATTTTAGGCGATCGGGGTCCGGGGGCCCGGACCCACTCGGAAGGCATGGGCTATAGCACATTAATATATGGGAATCGGGTGGAATTCTAGTGTTTTGGCCGTAAAATGCAAAAAAATGAGGAACGGCCATGGCGGGGCAGTGACTATGGTTCCTTAGCTCATATTTGATGGCCCCGAATAATTTTAGGCGATCGGGGTCCGGGGGCTCGAACCCACTCGGAAGGCAGGGGCTATAGCACACGAAAATATGGGAATCGGGCGAAATTCAGTTTTTTTGCTGTAAATGCAAAACAACGAGGAACGGCCACGGCTGGGTGGTGGCTATGGTTCCTTAGTTCGTATTTTATTGACCGGAATAACTTTAGGCGATCAGCCCGGACCCACTCGGAAGGCGTGGGCTATAGCACATGAATATATGGGAATTGGGCGGAATTCTAGTTTTTTGGCCGTAAAACGCAAAAAACGAGGAACGGTCATGGCGGGGCGGTGACTATGGTTCCTTAGGTCGTATTTGATAGCCCGTAAATATTTTAGGCGATCGGGGTCCGGGGGTCCCGGAACCCACTAGGAAGGCGTGGGCTATAGCACACGAATATATAGGAATCTGGCGGAATTCTAGTTTTTTGGCCGTAAAACGCAAAACAACGAGGAACGGCCATGGTGGGGCGGTGACTATGGTTCCTTAGGTCATATTTGATAGCCTGGAAAAATGTTAGGCAATCGGGGTTCGGGGGCTAGGACCCACTCGGAAGGCATGGGCTATAGCACACGAAAATATGAGAATCGGGCAAAATTCTAGTTTTTTGGTCGTAAAAAGCAAAAGAACGAGGAATGGTCATGGCAGGGCGGTGACTATGGTTCCTTAGGTAGTATTTGATAGCCTAGAAAATTTTTAGGAGATCGAGGTCTGGGAGGCCCGGACCCACTAGGTAGGCGTGGGCAATATATAGCACACGAATATTTGGGAATCAGGCGGAATTCTAGTTTTTTGGCCGTAAAATTCAAAACAACGAGGAACGGCCATGGCGGGGCGGTGACTATGGTTCCTTAGGTTGTATTTCATGGCCTGGAAAAATGTTAGGCAATCCGATTTCGGGGGACCCGGGCCCTCTCGGAAGGCGTGGGCTAGAGCACACGAAAATATGGGAATATGGCGGAATTCTAGTTTTTTGATCGTAAAATGCAAAACAACGAGGAACGGTCAAGGCGGGGCGGTGACTATGGTTCCTTAGGACGTATTTGATGGACCAAATAAATTTTAGGCAATATACTCGGAAGGCGTGGGCTTAGCACATGAAAATATGGGAATCGGGCGGAATTTTAGTTTTTTGGCCTTAAAACGCAAAACAACGAGGAACGGCCATGGCGGGGCGGTGACTATGGTTCCTTAAGTCTTATTTGATAGCTTGGAAAAATGTTAGGCAATCGGGGTCCAGGGGCTCGGACCCACTCGGAAGGTATGGGCTAAAGTACACGAAAATATGGGAATCGGGCAAAATTCTAGTTTTTTGGTCGTAAAAAGCAAAACAACGAGGAACAGTCATGGCAGGGCGGTGACTATGGTTCCTTAGGTCATATTTGATAGCCCGGAAAAAAATTAGGTGATCGGGGTCCGGGGGCCGGGACCCACTAGGAAGGCGTGGGCTATATATAGCTCACGAATATATGGGAATCAGGCGGAATTCTAGTTTTTTGGCCGTAAAACGCAAAACAACGAGGAACGGCCATGGCGGGGCAGTGACTATGGTTCCTTAGGTCGTATTTGATGGCCTGGAAAAATGTTAGGCAATCCGGTTTCGGAGGACCCGGGCCCACTCGGAAGGCGTGGGCTAGAGCACACGAAAATATGGGAATCGGGCGGAATTCTAGTTTTTCGGTCGTAAAAAGCAAAACAACGAGGAACGGTCTTGGCGGGGCGGTGACTATTGTTCCTTAGGACGTATTTGATGGCCCAAATAAATTTTAGGTGATCAGGGTCCGGGGGCCCGGACCCACTCGTAAGGCGTGGGCTTAGCACAAGAAAATATGGGAATCTGGCAGAATTCTAGTTTTTTGGCCGTAAAACGCAAAATAACGAGGAACGGCCATGGTGGGGCGGTGACTATGGTTCCTTAGGTCGTATTTGATGGCCCAGAATAAATTTAGGCGATTGAGGTCTGGGGGCCCAGACCCACTCGGAAGGCGTGAGCTATAGCACACGAATATATGGGAATTGGGGGGAATTCTAGTTTTTTGGCTGTAAAATGCAAAAAATTAGGAACGGTCATGGCGGGGCGGTGACTAGGGTTCCATAGGTTGTATTTGATAGCCCGGAAATATTTTAGGCGAGCGGGGTCCGGGGGTCCCGGAACCCAATAGGTAGGCGTGGGCTATAGCACACGAATATATGGGAATTGGGCGGAATTCTAGTTATTTAGCCGTAAAACGTAAAACAACGAGGAACGGCCATGGCGGGGCGGTGACTATGGTTCCTTATGTCATATTTGATAGCCTGAAAAAATGTTGGGCAATCGGGGTTTGGGGGCTCGGACCCACTCGGAAGGCATGGGCTATTGCACACGAAAATAAGGGAATCGGGCAAAATTCTAATTTTTTGGTCGTAAAAAGCAAAACCACGAGGAACGGTCAGGGCAGGGTGGTGACTATGGTTCCTTAGTTAGTATTTGATAGCCCAGAAAAATTTAAGGCGATCGGGGTTCGGGGGGCCCGGACCCACTAGAAAGGCGTGGGCTATATATAGCACACGAATATAGGTGAATCGGGAGAAATTCTAGTTTTTTGGCTGTAAAACGCAAAATAACGAGGAACGGCCATGGCGGGGCTGTGACTATGGTTCCTTAAGTCGTATTTGATGGCTCGAAAAAATTTTAGGCGATTGGTGTACGGGGGGCCCAGTCCCACTCGGAAGGCGTGGGCTATAGCACACTAATATATGGGAATCGGGCGGAATTCTAGTTTTTTGGCTATAAAATGCAAAACAACGAGGAATGGCCATGGCAGGGCGGTGACTATGGTTCCTTAGGTCGTATTTGATGGCCCCGAATAATTTAGGCGATCGGGGTCCGGGGGCCCGAACCCACTCAGAAGGCGTGGGCTATATAGCACACGAAAATATGGCAATCGGGCGAAATTCTAGTTTTTTGGCCGTAAAATGCAAAAGAACGAGGAACGGCCATGGCAGGGCAATGACTATGGTTCCTTAGCTCGTATTTGATGGCCCCGAATAATTTTAGGCGATCGGGGTCCGGGGGCTCGAGCCCACTCGGAAGGCAGGGGCTATAGCACACGAAAATATGGGAATCGGGCGAAATTCTAGTTTTTTTGCCGTAAATGCAAAACAACGAGGAACGGCCACGGCTGGGCGGTGACTATGGTTCCTTAGTTCATATTTGATTGCCCGTAATAATTTTAGGCGATCAGGGTCCGGGTGGTCCGGACCCACTCGGAAGGCGTGGGATATAGCACATGAATATATGGGAATTGGGCGGAATTTTAGTTTTTTGGCCGTAAAATACAAAAAACAAGGAACGGCCATGGTGGGGCGGTGACTATAGTTCCTTAGGTCGTATTTGATGGCCCCGAATAATTTTAGGCGATCGGGGCCCAGGGGCCCGGACACACTCGGAAGGCGTGGGCTATATAGCACACGAAAATATGGCAATCAGGCGAAATTCTAGTTTTTTGGCCATGAAAAGCAAAAGAACAAGGAACAGCCATGGCGGGGCAGTGACTATGGTTCCTTAGCTCATATTTGATGGCCCCGAATAATTTTAGGCGATCGGGGTCCGGGGGCTCGAACCCACTCGGAAGGCAGGGGCTATAGCACACGAAAATATGGGAATCAGGCGAAATTCTAGTTTTTTTGCCGTAAATGCAAAACAACGAGGAACGGCCACGGCTTGGCGGTGACTATGGTTCCTTAGGTCGTATTTGATGGTCCCAAATAATTTTAGGCGATCGGGGTCCGGGGGCCCGGACCCACTCGGAAGGCATGGGCTATAGATCACGAAAATATGGGAATCAAGCGAAATTCTAATTTTTTGGCCGTAATAATTTTAGGCGATCAGGGTCCGGGTGGCCCGGACCCACTCTGAAGGCGTGGGCTATAGCACATGAATATATGGGAATTGGGCGGAATTCTAGTTTTTTGGCAGTAAAATGCAAAAAACGAGGAACGGTCATGGCGGGGCGGTGACTATGGTTCCTTAGGTTGTATTTGATAGCCCAAAAATATTTTAGGCGATTGGGGTCCGGGGGTCCCGGAACCCACTAGGAAGGCGTGGGCTGTAGCACACGAATATATGGGAATCGGGTGGAATTCTTGTTTTTTGGCCGTAAAACGCAAAACAACGAGGAACGGCCATGGTGGGGCGGTGACTATGGTTCCTTAGGTCGTATTTGATGGCCCAGAATAATTTTAGGCGATCATGGTCCGGGGGCCCGGACCCACTCGGAAGGCATGGGCTATAGCACATGAATATATGGAAATCGGGCGGAATTCAAGTTTTTTGGCCGTACAACGCAAAAGAACGAGGAACAGCCACGGCTGGGCGGTGACTATGGTTCCTTAGTTCGTATTTGATTGCCCGGAATAACTTTAGGCGATCAGCCCGGACCCACTCGGAAGGCGTGGGCTATAGCACATGATTATATGGGAATTGGGCGGAATTCTAGTTTTTTGGCCGTAAAATTCAAAAAACAAGGATCGGTCATGGCGGGGCGGTGACTATGGTTCCTTAGGTCGTATTTGATAGCCCGAAAATATTTTAGGCGATCGAGGTCCGGGGGTCCCGGAACCCACTAGGAAGGCGTGGGCTATTGCATACGAATATATGGGAATCGGGCGGAATTCTAGTATTTTGGCCGTAAAACGCAAAAAAAACGAGGAATGGCCATGGCGGGGCGGTGACTATGGTTCCTTAGGTCATATTTGATAGCCTGGAAAAATGTTAGGCAATCGGGGTTCGGGGGCTAGGACCCACTCGGAAGGCATGGGCTATAGCACACAAAAATATGTGAATCAGTCAAAATTCTAGTTTTTTGGTCGTAAAAAGCAAAACAATGAGGAACGGTCATGGCAGGGTGGTTACTATGGTTCCTTAGATCGTATTTGATAGCCCGAAAATGTTTTAGGCGATCGGGGTTCGGGGGGCCCGGACCCACTAGGAAGGCGTGGGCTATATATAGCACACGAATATAGGTGTATCGGGAGGAATTCTAGTTTTTTGGCCATAAAACGCAAAATAACGAGAAACGGCCATCGCGGGGCGGTGACTATGGTTCCTTAGGTCGTATTTGATGGCCCCGAATAATTTTAGGCGATCGGGGTCCGGGGGCTCGAACCCACTCGGAAGGCAGGGGCTATAGCACACGAAAATATGGGAATCAGGCGAAATTCTAGTTTTTTTGCCGTAAATGCAAAACAACGAGGAACGGCCACGGCTTGGCGGTGACTATGGTTCCTTAGGTCGTATTTGATGGTCCCAAATAATTTTAGGCGATCGGGGTCCGGGGGCCCGGACCCACTCGGAAGGCATGGGCTATAGATCACGAAAATATGGGAATCAAGCGAAATTCTAATTTTTTGGCCGTAATAATTTTAGGCGATCAGGGTCCGGGTGGCCCGGACCCACTCTGAAGGCGTGGGCTATAGCACATGAATATATGGGAATTGGGCGGAATTCTAGTTTTTTGGCAGTAAAATGCAAAAAACGAGGAACGGTCATGGCGGGGCGGTGACTATGGTTCCTTAGGTTGTATTTGATAGCCCAAAAATATTTTAGGCGATTGGGGTCCGGGGGTCCCGGAACCCACTAGGAAGGCGTGGGCTGTAGCACACGAATATATGGGAATCGGGTGGAATTCTTGTTTTTTGGCCGTAAAACGCAAAACAACGAGGAACGGCCATGGTGGGGCGGTGACTATGGTTCCTTAGGTCGTATTTGATGGCCCAGAATAATTTTAGGCGATCATGGTCCGGGGGCCCGGACCCACTCGGAAGGCATGGGCTATAGCACATGAATATATGGAAATCGGGCGGAATTCTAGTTTTTTGGCCGTACAACGCAAAAGAACGAGGAACAGCCACGGCTGGGCGGTGACTATGGTTCCTTAGTTCGTATTTGATTGCCCGGAATAACTTTAGGCGATCAGCCCGGACCCACTCGGAAGGCGTGGGCTATAGCACATGATTATATGGGAATTGGGCGGAATTCTAATTTTTTGGCCGTAAAATTCAAAAAACAAGGATCGGTCATGGCGGGGCGGTGACTATGGTTCCTTAGGTCGTATTTGATAGCCCGAAAATATTTTAGGCGATCGAGGTCCGGGGGTCCCGGAACCCACTAGGAAGGCGTGGGCTATTGCATACGAATATATGGGAATCGGGCGGAATTCTAGTATTTTGGCCGTAAAACGCAAAAAAAATGAGGAATGGCCATGGCGGGGCGGTGACTATGGTTCCTTAGGTCATATTTGATAGCCTGGAAAAATGTTAGGCAATCGGGGTTCGGGGGCTAGGACCCACTCGGAAGGCATGGGCTATAGCACACAAAAATATGTGAATCAGTCAAAATTCTAGTTTTTTGGTCGTAAAAAGCAAAACAATGAGGAACGGTCATGGCAGGGTGGTTACTATGGTTCCTTAGATCGTATTTGATAGCCCGAAAATGTTTTAGGCGATCGGGGTTCGGGGGGCCCGGACCCACTAGGAAGGCGTGGGCTATATATAGCACACGAATATAGGTGTATCGGGAGGAATTCTAGTTTTTTGGCCATAAAACGCAAAATAACGAGAAACGGCCATCGCGGGGCGGTGACTATGGTTCCTTAGGTCGTATTTGATGGCCCCGAATAATTTTAGGCGATCGGGGTCCGGGGGCTCGAACCCACTCGGAAGGCAGGGGCTATAGCACACGAAAATATGGGAATCAGGCGAAATTCTAGTTTTTTTGCCGTAAATGCAAAACAACGAGGAACGGCCACGGCTTGGCGGTGACTATGGTTCCTTAGGTCGTATTTGATGGTCCCAAATAATTTTAGGCGATCGGGGTCCGGGGGCCCGGACCCACTCGGAAGGCATGGGCTATAGATCACGAAAATATGGGAATCAAGCGAAATTCTAATTTTTTGGCCGTAATAATTTTAGGCGATCAGGGTCCGGGTGGCCCGGACCCTCTCTGAAGGCGTGGGCTATAGCACATGAATATATGGGAATTGGGCGGAATTCTAGTTTTTTGGCAGTAAAATGCAAAAAACGAGGAACGGTCATGGCGGGGCGGTGACTATGGTTCCTTAGGTTGTATTTGATAGCCCAAAAATATTTTAGGCGATTGGGGTCCGGGGGTCCCGGAACCCACTAGGAAGGCGTGGGCTGTAGCACACGAATATATGGGAATCGGGTGGAATTCTTGTTTTTTGGCCGTAAAACGCAAAACAACGAGGAACGGCCATGGTGGGGCGGTGACTATGGTTCCTTAGGTCGTATTTGATGGCCCAGAATAATTTTAGGCGATCATGGTCCGGGGGCCCGGACCCACTCGGAAGGCATGGGCTATAGCACATGAATATATGGAAATCGGGCGGAATTCTAGTTTTTTGGCCGTACAACGCAAAAGAACGAGGAACATCCACGGCTGGGCGGTGACTATGGTTCCTTAGTTCGTATTTGATTGCCCGGAATAACTTTAGGCGATCAGCCCGGACCCACTCGGAAGGCGTGGGCTATAGCACATGATTATATGGGAATTGGGCGGAATTCTAATTTTTTGGCCGTAAAATTCAAAAAACAAGGATCGGTCATGGCGGGGCGGTGACTATGGTTCCTTAGGTCGTATTTGATAGCCCGAAAATATTTTAGGCGATCGAGGTCCGTGGGTCCCGGAACCCACTAGGAAGGCGTGGGCTATTGCATACGAATATATGGGAATCGGGCGGAATTCTAGTATTTTGGCCGTAAAACGCAAAAAAAACAAGGAATGGCCATGGCGGGGCGGTGACTATGGTTCCTTAGGTCATATTTGATAGCCTGGAAAAATGTTAGGCAATCGGGGTTCGGGGGCTAGGACCCACTCGGAAGGCATGGGCTATAGCACACAAAAATATGTGAATCAGTCAAAATTCTAGTTTTTTGGTCGTAAAAAGCAAAACAATGAGGAACGGTCATGGCAGGGTGGTTACTATGGTTCCTTAGATCGTATTTGATAGCCCGAAAATGTTTTAGGCGATCGGGGTTCGGGGGGCCCGGACCCACTAGGAAGGCGTGGGCTATATATAGCACACGAATATAGGTGTATCGGGAGGAATTCTAGTTTTTTGGCCATAAAACGCAAAATAACGAGAAACGGCCATCGCGGGGCGGTGACTATGGTTCCTTAGGTCGTATTTGATGGCCTGAAAAAATGTTAGGCAATCCGATTTCTGAGGACCCTGGCCCACTCGGAAGGTGTGGGGTAGAGCACATGAAATTATGGGAATCGGGCGGAATTCTAGTTTTTTGGCTGTAAAACGCAAAACAACGAGGAACGGCCTTGGTGGGGCGGTAACTATGGTTCCTTAGGTCGTATTTGATGGCCCAGAATAATTTTAGGCGATCGGGGTCCAGGGCCCGAACCCACTCGGAAGGCGTGGGCTATAGCACACGAATTTATGGGAATCACGCGAAATTCTAGTTTTTTGGCTGTAAAATGCAAAAGAACGAGGAACGTCCATGGCGGGGCTGTGACTATGGTTCCTTAGCTCATATTTGATGGCCCCGAATAATTTAAGGTGATAGGGGTCCGGGGGCTCGGACCCACTCGGAAGGAATGGGCTATAGCACACGAAAATATGGGAATCCGGCGAAATTCTAGTTTTTTTGCCGAAAATGCAAAACAACGAGGAACGGCCACGGCTGAGCGGTGACTATGGTTCCTTAGGTCGTATTTTATTGCCCGGAATAATTTTAGGCATTCGGGGTCCGGGTGGCACGGACCCACTCGGAAGGCGTGGGCTATAGCACATGAATATATGGGAATTGGGCGGAATTCAAGTTTTTTGGTCGTAAAATGCAAAAAATGAGGAACGGTCATGGAGGGGTGGTGACTATGGTTCCTTAGGTCATATTTGATAGCCCGAAAATATTTTAGGAGATCGGGGTCCGGGGGGCCCGGAACCCACTAGGAAGGCGTGGGCTATAGCACACGAATATTTGGGAATCGGGCGGAATTCTAGTTTTTTGGCCGTAAAACGCAAAACAACGAGGAACGGCCATGGAGGGGCGGTGACTATGGTTCCTTAGGTCGTATTTGATAGCCTGGAAAAATTTTAGGCAATCGGGGTCCAGGGGCTGGGACCCACTCGGAAGGCATGGGCTATAGCACACGAAAATATGGGAATCGGGCAAAATTCTAGTTTTTTGGTCATAAAAAGCAAAACAATGAGGAACGGTCATGGCAGGGTGGTGACTATGGTTCCTTAGGTCGTATTTGATAGACTGGAAAATTTTTAGGCGATCGGGGTTCGGGGGGCCGAACCCACTAGGAAGGCGTGGTCTATATATAGCACACGAATATAGGGGAATCGGGAGGAATTCTAGTTTTTTGGCCGTAAAACGTAAAACAACGAGGAACGGCCATGGAAGGGCGCTAACTATGGTTTCTTAAGTCGTATTTGATGGCTCGAAAAAAATTTAGGCGATCGGGGTACGGGGGGCCCAGTCCCACTCGGAAGGCATGGGCTATAGCACACGAATATATGGGAATCGGGCGGAATTCTAGTTTTTTGGCCGTAAAATGCAAAACAATGAGGAACGGCCATGGTGGGGTAGTGACTATGGTTCCTTAGGTCGTATTTGATGGCCCAGAATAATTTTAGGCGATCGGGGTGCGGGGGCCCGGACCCACTCGGAAGGCGTGGGGTATAGCACACGAATATATGGGAATCGGGCAGAATTCTAGTTTTTTGGCTGTAAAATGCAAAACAACGAGGAACGGCCATGGCGGGGTAGTGACTATGGTTCCTTAGATCGTATTTGATGGCCCCGAATAATTTTAGCCGATCGGGGTCCGGGGGCTCGGACCCACTCGGAAGGCAGGAGCAATAGCACACGAAAATAGGGGAATCGGGAGAAATTCTAGTTTTTTTGCCGTAAATTGCAAAACAACGAGGAACGACCACGGAGGGGCGGTGACTATGGTTCCTTAGGTCGTATTTGATGGCTCGAAAAAAGTTAAGGCAATCGGGGTCCGGGGGTCCCTGTCCCACTCGGAAGGCGTGGTCTACAGCTCACGAATATATGGGAATCGGGCGAAATTCTAGTTTTTTGGCCATAAAATGCAAAACAACGAGGAACGGCCATGGAAGGGCGGTGTCTATGGTTCCTTAGGTCGTATTTGATGGCCTGGAAAAATGTTAGGCAATCTGGTTTCGGGGTACCCGGGCCCACTCGGAAGGCGTGGGCTCTGCACATGAAAATATGAGAATCGGGCGGAATACTACTTTTTTGGTCGTAAAAAGCAAAACAACGAGGAACGGTCATGGTGGGGCGGTGACTATGGTTCCTTAGGTGGTATTTGATGGCCCAAATAAATTTTAAGTAATCGGGGTCCGAGGGGCCCGGACACACTCGGAAGGCATGGGCTATAGCTCACAAAAATATGGCAATCGCACGAAATTCTAGGAACGGTCATGGCAGGGCAGTGATTATGGTTCCTTAGGTCGAAGTTGATGGCCCGAAAATATTTTAGGCGATCGGGGTCTGGGGGCCCGGACCCACTTGGAAGGTGTGGGCTATATCTCACGAAAATATGGTAATCGGGCGAAATTCTAGTTTTTTGTCCGTAAAACGCAAAACAACGAGGAACGGCCATGGCGGGGCGGTGACTATGGTTCCTTAGGTCGTATTTGTTGGCCCCGAATAATTTTAGGCGATCGGGGTCCGGGGGCCTGGACCCACTCGGAAGGCATGGGCTATAGCACGCGAAAATATGGGAATCGAGCGAAATTATAGTTTTTTGGCCGTAAAATGCAAAACAACGAGGAACAGCCACGGTTGGGCGGTGACTATGGTTCCTTAGGTCGTATTTTAAGGCCCGGAATAATTTTAGGTGATCGGTGTCCGGGGGGCCCGGACCAAATCGGAAGGCATAGGCCACGGCACACGAATATATGGGAATCAGTCGAAGTTCAAGTTTTTTGGCCGTAAAATGCAAAACAACGAGGAACGGCCATGGCGGAGCGGTGACTATGGTTCCTTAGGTTGTATTTGATAGCCCAAAAATATTTTAGGCGATCGGGGTCCGGGGGGCCAGGAACCCACTAGGAAGGCGTGGGCTATAACACAGGAATATATGGGAATCGGGCGGAATTCTAGTTTTTTGGACGTAAAACGCAAAACAACGAGGAATGGCCATGGCGGGGCGGTGACTATGGTTCCTTAGTTCGTATTTGATGGCCCAGAATAATTTTAGGCAATCGGGGTCCGGGGTCCCGGAACCACTCGGAAGGCGTGGCCTAGCACATGAAAATATGGGAATCGAGCGGAATTCTAGTTTTTTGGCCGTAAAACGCAAAAGAACGAGGAACGGCCATGGCGGGGCGGTGACTATGGTTCCTTAGGTCGTATTTGATGGCCCCGAATAATTTTAGGCGATCAGGGTCCGGGGGCCCGGACCCACTCGGAAGGCATGGGCTATAGATCACGAAAATATGGGAATCGAGCGAAATTCTAGTTTTTTGGCCATAAAATGCAAAACAATGAGGAACGACCATGGTGGGGCGGTGACTATGGTTCCTTAGGTCGTATTTGATGGCCCCGAATAATTTAAGGCGATTGGGGTCCGGGGGCCCGGACACACCCGGAAGGCATGGGCTATAACACATGAAAATATGGGAATCGGGCGAAATTCTAGTTTTTTGGCCGTAAATGCAAAACAACGAGGAACGGCCACGGCTGGGCGGTGACTATGGTTCCTTAGGTCGTATTTGATTGCCCGGAATAATTTTAGGCGATCGGGGTCCGGGTGGCCCGGTCCCACTCGGAAGGCGTGGGCTATAGAACACGAATATATGGGAATTGGGCGGAATTCTTGTTTTTTGGCCGTAAAACGCAAAAAATGAAGAACGGTCATGGAGGGGCGGTGACTATGGTTCCTTAGGTTGTATCTGATAGCCCAAAAAAATGTTAGACAATCAGGGTCCGAGGGCTCGGACCCACTCGGAAGGCATGGGCTATAGCACACGAAAATATGGGATCGGGCAAAATTCTAGTTTTTTGGTCGTAAAAAGCAAACAACGAGGAACGGTCATGGTGATTATAGTTCCTTAGGTCATATTTGATAGCCCGAAAAATTTTTAGGCGATCGGGGTCCGGGAGGCCTGGACCCACGAGGAAGGCGTGGGCTATATATAGCACACGAATATACGGGAATCGGGATGAATTCTAGTTGTTTGGCCATAAAACGCAAAACAACGAGGAACGGCCATGGTGAGGCGGTCACTATGGTTCCTTAGGTCGTATTTGATGGCCTGGAAAAATGTTAGGCGATCGGGGTCCGGGGGGCCCGGACCCACTCGTTAGGCGTGGGCTTAGCACACGAAAATATGGGAATCGGGCAGAATTCTAGTTTTTTGGCCGTAAAATACAAAACAACGAGGAACAGACATGGTGGGGCGGTGACTATGATTCCTTAGGTCATATTTGAAGGCCCAGAATAATTTTAGGCGATCAGGGTCCTGGGGCCCGGACCCACTCGGAAGGCGTGGGCTATAGCACACGAATATTGGGAATCGTGCGGAATTCTAGTTTTTTGGCCTTAAACCACGAAACAACGAGGAACGGCCATGGCGGGGCGGGGACTATGGTTCCTTAGGTTGTATTTGATGGCCCCGAATAATTTTAGGCGATCGGGGTGCGGGGGCCCGGACCCACTCGGAAGGCATGAGCTATTGCACATGAAAATATGGGAATCGGGCGAAATTCTAGTTTTTTCGCCGTAAAATGCAAAACAATGAGGAACGGCCATGGCTGGGCGGTGACTATGGTTCCTTAGGTCGTATTTGATGGCCCGGAACGGTTTTAGATGATCGGGGTCAGGGGGGCCCGGACCCACTCGGAAGGCATGGGCTATGGCACACGAATATATGGGAATAGGGCAGAATTTTAGTTTTTTGGTCGTAAAACGCAAAACAATGAGGAACGGCCATGGCGGGGCGGTGACTATGGTTCCTTAGGTCGTATTTGATGGCCCAAATAAATTTTAGGCGATCTGGGTTCGGGGGGCCCGGACCCACTCGGAAGGCGTGGGCTTAGCACACGAAAATATGGGAATCGGGCAGAATTTTAGTTTTTTGGCCATAAAACGCAAAACAACGAGGAACGGACATGGCAGGGCGATGACTATGGTTCCTTAGGTCGTATTTGATAGCCCAGAATAATTTTAGGCGATCGGGGTCTGGGGGGCCCGGACCCACTAGGAAGGCGTGGGCTATAGCACACGAATATATGAGAATCGGGCGGAATTCTAGTTTTTTGGACGTAAAATGCAAAACAATGAGGAACGTCCACGGCTGGGAGGTGTCTATGGTTCCTTAGGTCGTATTTGATTGCCCGGAATAATTTTAGGCGATCAGGGTCCAGATGGCCCAGACCCACTCTGAAGGCGTGGGCTATAGCACATGAATATATGGGAATTGGGCGGAATTCTAGTTTTTTGGCAGTAAAATGCAAAAAACGAGGAACGGTCATGGCGGGGCGGTGACTATGGTTCCTTAGGTTGTATTTGATAGCCCGAAAATATTTTAGGCGATTGGGGTCCGGGGGTCCCGGAACCCTCTAGGAAGGCGTGGGCTGTAGCACACGAATATATGGGAATCAGGTGGAATTCTTGTTTTTTGGCCGTAAAACGCAAAACAACGAGGAACGGCCATGGTGGGGCAGTGACTATGGTTCCTTAGGTCGTATTTGATGGCCCAGAATAATTTTAGGCGATCGTGGTCCGGGGGCCCGGACCCACTCGGAAGGCATGGGCTATAGCACATGAATATATGGGAATCGGGCGGAATTCTAGTTTTTTGGCCGTACAACGCAAAAGAATGAGGAACAGCCACGGCTGGGCGGTGACTATGGTTCCTTAGTTCGTATTTGATTGCCCGGAATAACTTTAGGCGATCAGCCCGGACCCACTCGGAAGGCGTGGGCTATAGCACATGATTATATGGGAATTGGGCGGAATTCTAGTTTTTTGGCCGTAAAATTCAAAAAACGAGGATCGGTCATGGCGGGGCGGTGACTATGGTTCCTTAGGTCGTATTTGATAGCCCGGAAATATTTTAGGCGATCGGGGTCCGGGGGTCCCGGAACCCACTAGGAAGGCGTGGGCTATAGCATACGAATATATGGGAATCGGGCGGAATTCTAGTTTTTTGGCCGTAAAATGCAAAACAACGAGGAACGGCCATGGCGGGGCGGTGACTATGGTTCCTTAGGTCATATTTGATAGCCTGGAAAAATGTTAGGCAATCGGGGTTCAGGGGCTAGGACCCACTCGGAAGGCATGGGCTATAGCACACGAAAATATGTGAATCAGTCAAAATTCTAGTTTTTTGGTCGTAAAAAGCAAAACAATGAGGAACGGTCATGGCAGGGTGGTTACTATGGTTCCTTAGGTCGTATTTGATAGCCCGAAAAATTTTTAGGCGATCGGGGTTCGGGGGGCCCCGACCCACTAGGAAGGCGTGGGCTATATATAGCACACGAATATAGGTGCATCGGGAGGAATTCTAGTTTTTTGGCCGCAAAACGCAAAACAACGAGAAACGGCCATCGCGGGGCGGTGACTATGGTTCCTTAGGTCGTATTTGATGGCCTGGAAAAATGTTAGGCAATCCGATTTCTGAGGACCCTGGCCCACTCGGAAGGCGTGGGGTAGAGCACACGAAATTATGGGAATCAGGCGGAATTCTAGTTTTTTGGCTGTAAAACGCAAAACAAAGAGGAACGACCATGGTGGGGCGGTAACTATGGTTCCTTAGGTCGTATTTGATGGCCCAGAATAATTTTAGGCGATCGGGGTCCAGGGGCCCGAACCCACTCGGAAGGCGTGGGCTATAGCACATGAAAATATGGGAATCGGTCGAAGTTCTAGTTTTTTGGCCGTAAAATGCAAAACAACGAGGAACGGCCATGGCGGAGCGGTGACTATGGTTCTTTAGGTTGTATTTGATAGCCCAAAAATATTTTAGGCGATCGGGGTCCGGGGGGCCAGGAACCCACTAGGAAGGCGTAGGCTATAACACACGAATATATGGGAATCGGGCGGAATTCTAGTTTTTTGGACGTAAAACGCAAAACAATGAGGAATGGCCATGGAGGGGTGGTGACTATGGTTCCTTAGGTCGTATTTGATGGCCCGGAATAATTTTAGGCAATCGAGGTCCGGGGTCCCGGACCCACTCGGAAGGCGTGGGCTAGCACATGAAAATATGGGAATCGAGTGGAATTCTAGTTTTTTGGCCGTAAAACGCAAAAGAACGAGGAACGGCCATGGCGGGGTGGTGACTATGGTTCCTTAAGTCGTATTTGATGGCCCCGAATAATTTTAGGTGATCGGGGTCCGGGGGCCCGGACCCACTCGGAAGGCATGGGCTATAGATCACGAAAATATGGGAATCGAGCGAAATTCTAGTTTTTTGGCCGTAAAATGCAAAACAATGAGGAACGACCATGGCGGGGCGGTGACTATGGTTCCTTAGGTCGTATTTGATGGCCCCGAATAATTTTAGGCGATTGGGGTCCGGGGGCCCGGACCCACTCGGAAGGCATGGGCTATAACACACGAAAATATGGGAATCGGGCGAAATTCTAGTTTTTTGGCCGTAAATGCAAAACAACGAGGAACGGCCACGGCTGGGCGGTGACTATGGTTCCTTAGGTCGTATTTGATTGCCCGGAATAATTTTAGGCGATCGGGGTCAGGTGGCCCGCACCCACTCGGAAGGCCTGGGCTATGGCACACGAATATATGGGAATTGGGCGGAATTCTTGTTTTTTGGCCGTAAAATGCAAAAAACGAAGAACGGTCATGGAGGGGCGGTGACTATGGTTCATTAGGTCGTATCTGATAGCCCGAAAAAATGTTAGGCAATCAGGGCCTGGGGGCTCGGACCCACTCGGAAGGCATGGGCTATAGCACACGAAAATATGGGAATCGGGCAAAATTCTAGTTTTTTGGTCGTAAAAATCAAACAACGAGGAACGGTCATGGTGACTATGGTTCCTTAGGTCATATTTGATAGCCCGAAAAATTTTTAGGCGATCGGGGTCCGGGGGGCCTGGACCCACGAGGAAGGCGTGGGCTATATATAGCACACGAATATACGGGAATCGGGCGAAATTCTAGTTGTTTGGCCATAAAACGCAAAACAACGAGGAACGGCCATGGCGAGGCAGTGACTATGGTTCCTTAGGTCGTATTTGATGGCCTGGAAAAATGTTAGGCGATCGGGGTCCGGGGGGCCCGGACCCACTCGTTAGGCGTGGGCTTAGCACACGAAAATATGGGAATTGGGCAGAATTCTAGTTTTTTGGCCGTAAAATGCAAATCAACGAGGAACGGACATGGTGGGGTGGTGACTATGGTTCCTTAGGTCATATTTGAAGGCCCAGAATAATTTTAGGCGATCGGGGTCCAGGGGCCCGGACCCACTCGGAAGGCGTGGGCTATAGCACATGAATATTGGGAATCGTGCGGAATTCTAGTTTTTTGGCCGTAAAACACGAAACAACGAGGAACGGCCATGGCGGGGCGGGGACTATGGTTCCTTATGTTGTATTTTATGGCCCCGAATAATTTTAGGCGATCGGGGTGCGGGGGCCCGGACCCACTCGGAAGGCATGAGCTATTGCACATGAAAATATGGGAATCGGGCGAAATTCTTGTTTTTTCGCCGTAAAATGCAAAACAACGAGGAACGGCCACGGCTGGGCGGTGACTATGGTTCCTTAGGTCGTATTTGATGGCCCGGAACAATTTTAGGAGATCGGGGTCAGGGGGGCCCGGACCCACTCAGAAGGCATGGGCTATGGCACACGAATATATGGGAATAGGGCAGAATTTTAGTTTTTTGTTCGTAAAACGCAAAACAATGAGGAACGGCCATGGCGGGGCGGTGACTATGGTTCCTTAGGTCGTATTTGATGGCCCAAATAAATTTTAGGCGATCTGGGTTTGGGGGGCCCGGACCCACTCGAAAGGCGTGGGCTTAGCACACGAAAATATGGGAATCGGGCGGAATTTTAGTTTTTTGGCCGTAAAACGCAAAACAACGAGGAACGGACATGGTAGGGCGGTGACTATGGTTCCTTAGGTCGTATTTGATAGCCCGGAAATATTTTAGGCGATCGAGGTCTGGGGGGCCCGGACCCACTAGGAAGGCGTGGGCTATAGCACACGAATATATGAGAATCGGGCGGAATTCTAATTTTTTGGACGTAAAATGCAAAACAATGAGGAACGTCCACGGCTGGGAGGTGTCTATGGTTCCTTAGGTCGTATTTGATGGCCCGGAATAATTTTAGGCGATCGGGGGTCCGGGGGCCCGGACCCACTCGGAAGGCTATAGCACACGAATATATAGGAATCGGGTGGAATACTATTTTTTTGGCCGTAAAACGGAAAAAGAATGAGGAACGGCCATGGCGTGGCGGTGACTATGGTTTCTTACGTCATATTTTATGGCCCAGAATAGCTTTAGACGATCGGGGTCTGGGGGCCCGGACCCACTAGGAAGGCGTGGGCTATAGCACACGAATATATGAGAATCGGGCGGAATTCTAGTTTTTTTGACGTAAAATGCAAAACAATGAGGAACGTCCACGGCTGGGAGGTGTCTATGGTTCCTTAGGTCGTATTTGATGGCCCGGAATAATTTTAGGCGATCGGGAGTCCGGGGGCCCGGACCCACTCGGAAGGCGTGGGGCACACGAATATATGGGAATCGATTGAAATTCTAGTTTTTTGGCCATAAAACGCGAAACAACGAGGAACGGACATGGCAGGGCGGTGACTATGGTTCCTTAGGTCGTATTTGATAGCCTAGAATAATTTTAGGCGATCGGGGTCTGGGGGGCCCGGACCCACTAGGAAGGCGTGGGCTATAGCACACGAATATATGAGAATCGGGCGGAATTCTAGTTTTTTGGACGTAAAATGCAAAACAATGAGGAACGTCCACGGCTGGGAGGTGTCTATGGTTCCTTAGGTCGTATTTGATGGCCCGGAATAATTTTAGGCGATCGGAGGTCCGGGGGCCCGGACCCACTAGGAAGGCGTGAGGCACACGAATATAAGGGAATCAGGCGAAATTCTAGTTTTTTGGCCATAAAACGCAAAACAACGAGGAACGACCATTGCGGGGCGGTGACTATAGTTCCTTAGGTCATATTTAATGCCCTGGAAAAATGTTAGACAATCCGATTTCGGGGGACCCGGCCCCACTCGGAAGGCGTGGGCTAGAGCACAAGAAAATATGGGAATCGGGCGGAATTCTATTTTTTAGGTCGTAAAAAGCAAAACAATGAGGAACGGTCATGGCGGGGTGGTGACTATGGTTCCTTAGGACATATTTGATGGCCTAAATAAATTTTAGGCGATCGGGGTCCGGGGGGCCTGGACCCACCAGGAAGGCGTGGGCTATATATAGCACACGAATATATGGGAATCGGGCGGAATTCTAGTTGTTTGGCCGTAAAACACAAAACAACGAGGAACGACCATGGCGGGGCGGTGACTATGGTTCCTTAGGTCGTATTTGATAGCCCAGAATAATTTTAGGTGATCGGGGTCTGGGGGGGCCCGGACCCACTAGGAAGGTGTGGGCTATAGCACACGAATATATGAGAATTGGGCGGAATTCTAGTTTTTTGGACGTAAAATGCAAAACAATGAGGAACATCCATGGCTGGGAGGTGTCTTTGGTGCCTTAGGTCGTATTTGATGGCCCGGAATAATTTTAGGCGATCGGGGGTCCGGGGGCCCGGACCCACTCGAAAGGCGTAGGGCACACGAATATATGGGAATCGAGCGAAATTCTAGTTTTTTGGCCGTAAAACGCGAAACAACGAGGAACGGCCATGGCGAGGCGGTGACTATGGTTCCTTAGGTGTATTTGATGGCCTCGAATAATTTTAGGCGATCGGGGTCCGGGGGCCCGGACCCACTCGGAAGGCATGGGCTATTGCACACGAAAATATGGGAATCGGGCGAAATTCTAGTTTTTTGGCCGTAAAATGCAAAACAACGAGGAAAGGCCACGGCAGGGCGGTGACTATGGTTCCTTAGGTCGTATTTGATTGCCCGGAACAATTTTAGGCGATCGGGGTCAGGGGGCCCGGACCCACTCGGAAGGCCTGGGCTATGGCACACGAATATTTGGGAATCGGGCGGAATTCTAGTTTTTAGGCCGTAAAACGCAAAACAACGAGGAACGACCATGGCGGGGTGGTGACTATGGTTCCTTAGGTCGTATTTGATAGCCCGAAAATATTTAAGGCGATCGGGGTCTGGGGGGCACCAAACCCACTAGGAAGGCGTGGGCTATAGCACACGAATATAAGAAAATCGGGCGGAATTCTAGTTTTTTGGCTGTAAAACTCAAAACAACGAGGAACGGCCATGGCGGGGCAGTGACTATGGTTCCTTAGGTCGTATTTGATGGCCAAGAATAATTTTAGGCGAACGGGGTCCGGGGCCCGGACCCACTCGGAAGGCACACGAAAATATGGGAATCGAGCGGAATTCTAGTTTTTTGGCCGTAAAACGCAAAACAACGAGGAACAGCCACGGCGGGGTGGTGACTATGGTTCCTTAGGTCGTATTTGATGGCCCCGAATAATTTTAGGCGATCGGGGTCCGGCGGCCCGGACCCACTCGGAAGGCATGGGCTATATCACACGAAAATATGGGAATCGGGCGGAATTCTAGTTTTTTGGCCGTAAAACGCAAAAAACGAGGAACGGTCATAGAGGGGCGGTTACTATGGTTCCTTAGGTCGTATTAGATAACCCGAAAATATTTTAGGCGATCGGGGTCCAGGGGGCCCGGAACCCACTAGGATGGCGTGGGCTATAGCACACTAATATATGGGAATCAGGCGAAATTCTAATTTTTTGGTCGTAAAACGCAAAACAACGAGGAACGACCGTGGCGGGGCGGTGATTATGGTTCCTTAGGTCGTATTTGATGGCCTGGAAAAATGTTAGGTAATCCAATTTCGGGGGACCCGGCCCCACTCGGAAGGCGTGGGCTAGAGCACAAGAAAATATGGGAATTAGGCAGAATTCTAGTTTTTAGGTCGTAAAAAGCAAAACAATGAGGAACGGTCATGGCGGGGCGGTGACTATGGTTCCTTAGGACGTATTTGATAGCCCAAATAAATTTTAGGCGATCGGGGTCCGGTCCCCCCGGACCCACTCGGAAGGCGTGGGCTTAGCACACGAAAATATGGGAATCGGGCGGAATTCTAATTTTTTGGCCGTAAAACGCAAAACAACGAGGAACGGACATGGCAGGGCGGTGACTATGGTTCCTTAGGTCGTATTTGATAGCCCGGAAATATTTTAAGCGATCGAGGTCCGGGGGGCCCGGAACCCACTAGGAAGGCATGGGCTATAGCACACGAATATTTGGGAATCGGGCGGAATTCTAGTTTTTTGGCCGTAAAATGCAAAACAACGAGGAACGGCCATGGCGGGGCGGTGACAATGGTTTCTTAGGTCGTAGTTGATAGCCCGAAAATATTTTAGGCGATCGGGGTCTGTGGGGGCCCCGAACCCACTAAGAAGGCGTGGGCTATAACATACGAATATAAGGGAATCGGGCGGAATTCTAGTTTTTTGGCCGTAAAACGCAAAACAACGAGGAACGGCCATGCCGGGGTGGTGACTATGGTTCCTTAGGTCGTATTTGATAGCCCAGAATAATTTTAGGCGATCGGGGTCCGGGGCTCGGACCCACTCGGAAGGCGTGGGGCACACGAAAATATAGGAATCGAGCGAAATTCTAGTTTTTTGGCCGTAAAACGCAAAAGAACGAGGAACGGCCATGGCGAGGCGGTGACTATGGTTCCTTAGGTCGTATTTGATGGCTTCGAATAATTTTAGGTGATCGGGGTCTGGGGGTTCAGACCTACTCGGAACGCATGGGCTATAGCTCACGAAAAAATGGGAATCGAGCGAGAATTCTAGTTTTTTGGCCGTAAAATGCAAAAAATGAGGAACGGTCATGGAGGGGCGGTTACTATGGTTCCTTAGGTCGTATTTGATAGCTCGAAAATATTTTAGGTGATCGGGGTCCGGGGGGCCCGGAACCCACTAGGATGGCGTGGGCTATAGCACACGAATATGTGGGAATCGGGAAAAATTCTAGTTTTTTGGCCGTAAAACACAAAACAACGAGGAAAGGCCATGGCGGGGCGGTGTTTATGGTTCCTTAGGTCGTATTTGATAGCCTGGAAAAATGTTAGGCAATCGGGGTCCGGGGGCTCGGACCCACTCGGAAGGCATGGGCTATTGCACCCAAAAATATGGAAATCGGGCAAAATTCTAGTTTTTTGGTCGTAAAAAGCAAAACAACGAGGAACGGTCACGGCAAGGCGGTGACTATGGTTTCTTAGGTCGAATTTGATAGCCCGAAAAAATTTTAGGCGATCGTGGTCCGGGGGGCCTGGACCCACCAGGAAGGCGTGGGCTATATATAGCACACGAATATATGGGAATCGGGCGGAATTCTAGTTGCTTGGCCGTAAAACGCAAAACAACGAGGAACGACCATGGCGGGGTAGTGACTATGGTTCCTTAGGTCGTATTTGATGGCCTGGAAAAAATTTAGGCAATCCGATTTCGGGGGACCCGGCCCCACTCGGAAGGCGTGGGCTAGAGCACACGAAAATATGGGAATCGGGCGGAATTCTAGTTTTTTGCTCGTAAAAAGCAAAACAACGAGGAACGGTTATGGCGGGGTGGTGACTATGGTTCCTTATGACATATTTGATGGCCCAAATAAATTTTAGGCGACCGGGGTCTGGGGGGCCCGGACCCACTCGGAAGGCGTGGGCTTAGCACACAATAATACGGGAATCGGGCGGAATTCTAATTTTTTGGCCGTAAAATGCAAAACAACGAGGAACGGCCATGGTGGGGCGGTGACTATGGTTCCTTAGGTCGTATTTGATGGCCCAGAATAATTTTAGGCGATCGGGGTCAGGGGGCCCGCACCCACTCGGAAGGCCTGGGCTATGGCACACGAATATATGGGAATCGGGCGGAATTCTAGTTTTTTGGCCGTAAAATGCAAAACAACGAGGAACGGCCACGGCAGGGCAGTGACTATGGTTCCTTAGGTCGTATTTGATGGCCCGGAACAATTTTAGGAGATCGAGGTCAGGGGACCCGCACCCACTCGGAAGGCCTGGGCTATGGCACACGAATATATGGGAATCGGGCGGAATTCTAGTTTTTTGGCCGTAAAACGCAAAACAATGAGGAACGGCCATGGCGGGGTGGTGACTATGGTT